>NW_017670482.1:182985-388174 GCF_001879085.1 Nicotiana attenuata
ACTTGACTAGTTCTCTAGAAGAGGAACGGGTCGATACACTTTCTGAAATTTCTGCAGAAAGTTAAAATAATTAGACAATAAAAAAAATCTCAAATTAGTAGTAACACAATTAATCTGTAGTAGACTTTAGCCAATCCCCGGCAACGGCGCCAAAAATTTGACGAGTGTCTGGCGTGTGTATAAATTAAACTCGTACTCTGTCAAATTATAGTATAGAAAGATGTCGAACCCACAGAGATTGGTTTATCTATTCTACAGACGTTTCTTGTTTTAATTACTATTTGAGAAAATCAGAAAGAGTTGAGTTGTAAAATAACTAACTAAAAATGCATAAATAGAGCAGTAGAAAATATTTTGTTTTTTCACAAATATAATAAAAGGTGTTGGGATCTTGACTTCACTTAATATTTTTATTATATAGTAGAATTATTATTCTTCAATTTCTATTTCTCAAAAAGGTATAAATGCCTCTCACGATTACAAATATATATTATTACTCAAGTTGAATAATTAATTGCACTCCTCTCGGTTATACAAATTAATCTTCAAAATAGTAATACTAAAGAACCAGAAATATATGATTGAACTAAAATATGCTCTTGATAGTAAGTCCCTTTCAGTTACCCTACTTGTTATAACTTATTATTACACCATTCGCCTCTCTCGATTACAAATAAGTGTAAAATTAATTATAACATAAAAGAGATAGATGTTACTGATAAATATTAACATTTATCAAACTACATTTAACTATATTATTTCTTCCGCCTCTCTCGATTACAGAATAATAAACAGGTAATATGTAGTATAAGATAGATAGATGATAATAAATTAAATAACGTCTAACTGTAAAAGCAGATAAAAGTTAAATAAATTTTAGCTCAAGCATGTGAATTTGAGGAATAATATCTACTATTATATAGAAATATTAAGATCCGTCTTTCTCCCAACACAAAAAAAAGTTACTCCATACTGGAATTAGTACTAACAATGAAAATATTCTTGTCCATTAAATAAGAAAATAGAAAGAAATATTCAAAAAGAATAATTTCCCCTATTTAATTAAAAGCAGAAACTGGAGTAATTTCTTACACTGAAATTTATTTAGAAACAACAACTAAACCACTATTGTGATTTAAAAAAAAGATAACTCGATACTAGTGAAAGAAATAAAACAGAGAAGCTTATTAAGAATTTGGATTCAGATTTCTAGCTCTAAGCTTTCTCTCAAAATGCGATGATCTCTTTTGATCGGACAACATCTTCTTATATAAGAAAATTTCATAATGACTTCTCGATTTGGTGCTAGATTTCCGTGACAAAACAGAGGTTTATTGTTTCATCCCTTTCAATTTTTTTATGGAGTTGCCAACTTTTCTTTATTGCTTTCTTTTTTTGTGTAAAATTTTGAAGCAACTATTTTTTTTAGTTCTTATGACAACATCTCAAAATATCGACAACTTCAAACAATTATTCTTTCGCCAATTATTTTTACAATTTCACCTCACGCCAAGAATTTTACATTCAGATCAACTCTTAAAGTGCCTAAAAGGGAATTGGATTAACAAAGAACAAGTCATAACAACAAATAGGCTAAGGGTTAAAGCATGTGGACCTACAAAATAAGAGATAATTTATTTATGCTCAACTGGGCTAACTAAGGATAAAAATCATTAAGGTAGGTCAATTTGGGCTATGTCTCAACAAAGAAGGCCTACATTCATTTCTTAAATCAAAGATCTAGCTAGAATTTTGCCTCAATCCACATTCAAGGCAAGTTCTAGATTTCCAGATAAGTAGGAGAACTAGAAAATATAAGCTAACCACACAATACACTTGGGCCAACGAAAATTATGATTTCAATCACCAATAAGTAAGTATGAGTTTAGAAAAGTGATCATAAAACCCGTGAATGGTACTTAATCGAATTCGTCTTTTCTAAGTGTCATGCTTTTCAAGTCAAATCAAGTTTAACCAACTTATTTACCAAAACAAGTTAAAACAACTAAAGTCCTAAAAAAATGTTCAGTTCAAAATATTACGACCATGGCAAAGAACTCAACAAGAAATCCATGGAAGTATATGAAATAAGTTGCCTTAAGAATAAGGCAACAAAAATTTTTTCAGTTTTTTTTAAAATTTTATAATTTTACTAAAAACACATTTTTCAGTTGTAAAATATACGTTTTTCTATATTTTACCGGAAAAAAAACTTATAAGAAACACATATATAACAAACATATTCCTCCACCCTCAAGCTTAAATAATGTCATGTCCTCATGACAAATAAATTAAAAGTAAAAGGAGATAAAGGAGCTTCCCTGATTTTTTTTCGATTCTGGCCTCATTTTCTTTTTCTTGGCTTCTCAAGGTTTCTCTCATATAATAAAGACAAGATTATGGCAAAGAAAATATTTTTTTTCATGATAGGAGAAAACTTTCATTGTCTCAATCATGAAAGTGCTTCTTTATCATGGCAAAATATATTAATACATACTACATACACATATATATAATATAATACAAACATGTAATTATTATTATTATTATTATTATTATTTACTTTTTTTATATAAGAAAAAAACTAATTTTATTATATATATTTACTAAAAAGGAAATATTATATGTTACTACTAATAATCACTTTAAAGATTAAAGAGAGGGGAAGAAAATAGTTCTGAGTTTAACTTCGCCAGCTCGACTTATTTTAAAAATTAGGCAAAAAGGATTGTTGAAGCCTGTTTGTCAAAGAATTTGCTGATATAAGGCTTCAAACGTTGACCATTTACTTTGAATTTGTCTCCCCCATTTGCATGTTGTACTTCAATGTCACCATAGGGAGTCACTCCTGTTACTGTATATGGTCCTGTCCAACGTGACTTAAACTTTCCTGGGAATAATCTCAATCGGCTATTGTACAACAGAACATGATCTCCAACTTTAAAATCTTTATGGCGGATGAGCTTGTCATGCCATTTTTTTGTCTTTTCCTTGTACAATTTAGCATTTTCGTATGCTGTAAGTCTGAACTCCTCCAACTCATCAAGCTGCAATAGATAATTTTTACCTGCATCCGGTAAGTTTAGATTCAACAATTTTATTGCCCTCTATGCTTTATGTTCTAATTCCATAGGTAAATGACAAGCTTTCCCAAAAACTAGTCTATAAGGAGATGTGCCTATGGGAGTTTCATAAGCAGTTTTGTATGCCCATAATGTCACGACCCAAAATCCACTAAGGGTCGTGATGGCGCCGGACACCATTGTCAGGCAAGCCAACACTAAATAACTAGTAACTTCTCGTTTTAAATATTTCTGAATTTACTTCGTCTATACATTTAAACCATAGAAAATAAATTCCAGTGGATAAATAATGATATCTTTAACAATTTAAAATACTGACTAATCCCATAGACATCCCAGAACTCGGTGTCACAAGTCCATGAGCAATTACTAAGGATTCGAATAAAGTACAATAACTGTCCGAAATACAAATTGGACAGAAAGTAAATACAATACACTGAAAGAGACTATACTGGCTGCGGATCGCCACGAGAAGTGCAGTTCACCTAGTCCCCATATCATCCATGTTGCTATGCCCGGTAAGCCACTAGAAGTACATGTGCCTGTGCAACAAAAATGCACATCAAGTGTAGCATGAGTACGAAAACAACGTGTACTCAGTAAGTATCCCGTCTAATCTCGAAGAAGTAGAGACGAGAGGTCGACTTCGACACTTACTAGTGGTCCAATAATGGTACACAATAATATAATAAATCGAGGATTTTTTTTTATAAACATGATTGTAATTCAATAGAGTGAAGCGAGTAAACAATCCTTTCTTTTATAGGAAATTTTCAAATTCCTTTTTCATCATTTATACATATATTCTCAAACCGAGAAGAAACAATATCAACTTCAATAAATTTCAAGGCAAGCAATACAAGCATGCGCAAAATCATGCCGAGGACGTACGACCCGATCCAATAATATTTAAACTGTGCGCTGTCAGAGGGTCGAATGGCGCGAACCATAGATGCATCTATTACCCCGCTCACGAATCATACATGCCACGCGGTCAAATATAAATAAACACAACAAACGGTCAATCAAGAGTTCATCAGGGAGCAATTATTCAAGGAAAAAAATTTCTCTTTTAAAAATCAAGAAACGATGTCCAGTCTTTTAGAAAATCATTATACACGTTCAATATGTTTTAAGAATTTTTAAATTGACAACAATATTTCAATTATTGCAAGTAAATCATGCTATTGGGTACTAGACTACCCGGACTTAAGCATAACAGTAGCTACGCACGGACTCTCGTCACCTCGTGCGTACATAGCCCCCACAATTAACAGCACATATTCAATTAATTCACCTATGGGGACAATTCCCTCTTACAAGGTTAGAAAGGAGACTCACCTCGCTCCGAAGTTCCATAACCGGCCTTTAACGCCCTTTCGAAGACGCAAATCGATGCACAATTGCCACGAACCTAAACCCAGACCCGGTCGTGATGGAGCCTCTCGTGAAGACAAGGCCAGCCGACACAATTCCAATTCGAAGTCAAACAGCTAAACAGCGATAAAACTAGCTAAAATATGATTTAACAGTACTAAGTAGCAGATAATATCATAACAATGCGGAAGTACAACCCAAATACAGCCCAAACCGGGGTGTCACTAGTCATGAGCATCTACTAATGTCTAAATACAACTGACAAAGTCTGAAATGTACTAAGTACAGACTAATGGAATAAAGAGGGAGGAAAGTAGTGCTGCGAACGCCGGCAGCTACCTTGCTAAACTCCGATGACTCTGCCTCCGATCAACCAATACCCGCTACCGGGTTCAGAAAAATACCTGAATCTGCACACAAGGTGCAGGGAGTAAAGTGAGTACTTCCAACTCAGTGAGTAATAATCATAAATAAAGACTGAGTAATAAGAAATCACGAAAAGTGCATCAACATGCCGAAGCAGTTCAAAAACCAGTAAGGAAGCAATGAAGCTGTAAAATCCCTTAAAACATCTTAGCTCAGTTTAAAACTTCTTTGAAAATGACTTTTTCAAACAATTACGCAAATGAATGCTGAACAACTAGTGCAGATAGGCACAGAAATCCGCCCCTCGGGCACAATTACACAATTAAACAGGTAAATAACAGGCAAATAAGAAAGATAAGCACATAAGGTTCGCCCCTCGGGCACAATGTCAACAACTCCGCCCCTCGGGCAATATCTCAGAACAATAACAGACCCTCAGGCAATCACATAAAACAGTACCAGCCCCTCAGGCAACACATAGAACAATACCAGCCCCTCGGGCTATATCTCACATCACAATGGGTACCCGCGCTCATTGGGTGTGTGCAGATTCCTGGAGGGGACGCTTACGGCCCAAGCGCAATAACAAGCCATCTCGTGGAATCATAAACAGGCTCTCGGCCTCATATCAATATCAAGCCACCTCGTGGCGTACAATCTCAGGCCCTCGGCCTCATAACCAAAATCAGTGTATCACCGCTGCGGCGTGCAGCCCGACCCAAAAGATATCCTCACAACACAGGCCCTCGGCATTACCCAGTCAAAATCACATAAGCCTCTCGGGCAACAGTAAAACAGTGTTTCTCAGCCCAAAACATCATTTAAATATTATTTGAGTATTAAAACTGAGTGAACATGGCTGAGTTTTGAAAACAGTGGAAAATAACATGACTAAGTTCAAGTATAAAGTCAAAAACAATGAGGAAATATCAACAAAAATCCCCGAAGGATTCAAATAGTTGGCACGGAGCCCAAATATGGCATTCAGCCCAAATAATCATAATAGCAAATAGATTACAGTCAATTACGCGGTAAAATCATCAATCGGGACGGACCAAGTCACAATCCCCAATAGTGCACGACCCCACGCTCATCATCGAGCGTGTGCCTCACCTCAATATAGCACTACGATGTGCAATCCGGTGTTCCAAACCCTCAGAACATCATTTACAACCATTACTTACCTCGATCCGGTCCAAACTCTAGCCCGCGATGCCTTAGCCCGCACGAATCGACCTCCGGATGCTCCAAATCTAGCCACAATCAGTACAAAATCATTAAAATATGCTAAGGGAACAAAGCCCACTCGAAAATATCCAATTTAACATCAAAATCCCGAAATTGCTCAAATCCGGCCCCCGGGCCCACGTCTCGAAATCCGATAAAATTAACATCAATAGAATCCTCATCCTCTCACAAGTTCATACATATCAAATTTACCAAAATCCGACCTCATATGGTCACTCAAATCCTAAAATTCACTCTCCAATTTCAAGCCCTAAATTCCCAACTCTTCCTCTAATTCCCCACAAATTTTCATGATTAAACAATGATATAATCACCATAAGCACAAGGTATAAGGCCCAAGTAGATTACCTCTGTGGATACACTTGATCCCCTCTTGAAATCACAGCTTCGAGCTCCAAAATCACACAAAAATGGTGAACAAAAGACTGAAAATCGCGAAGGGGCATTTTCATACATCCTGCCCAGCATTTTCGCACCTGCGATCCAATAAGCGCATCTGCGCTTCCGCTTCTGCGGAGAAACATCCGCTTCTGCGGATTTCACTTATGCTACCAGGAACTGCATCTGCGGTCGCATCACCGCTTCTGCGATAACGCATTTGCGGTCGTTCATCCGCTTCTGCGGAAAACACTCACCAGCCAAAACTCGCATCTGCGGTCACAACCCCACATCTGCGACATTGCAGATGCGGCCACCCTGCCGCTTCTGCGGTCGCTGCTCATCAGGCCCTTTTTCGCTTCTGCGACCAATCAACCGCACATGCAGCGCCGCACCTGCGGTCCCCTATCCGCAGGTGCGAAAATACCAGAAGCAGCAATTCAGCAGCTGCAACAACAATCCAAACTTCCCGTTAACCATCCGAAATCACCCCGAGACCCCCGGGGCCTCAACCAAAAGCGCAAACATATCCCAATACCTTATTCAAACTTGATCCAATCATCAAAACACTTCAAACAACACTAAATCAACCAAAACACCTCGGATTCAAGCCAAACTTTCTAAAATCTTCCGAATTCCGTTTTTGATCAAAAACCCAACCAAACCACGTCAGAATGACCTGAACTTTTGCACGCACATCCCAAATGACATAACGGAACTACTGCAACTTCCGGAATTTCATTCCGGTCTCAATATCCAAATCTCGCCTATCAACCGGAAATCGCCAAAATATCAACTTCGCCAATTCAAGCCTAAAGCTACTCCAAACCTCCAAAACTCATCCCGATCACACTCCTAAGTCATAAATCACCTCCCGAAGCTAACCGAATCATAAAAATTCTAATCCGAGATCATATACAAACAAGTCACATCTTGGTCAAACCTTTCAAATTTCTAGCTTCAAACTGAGAACTGTTCTTCCAAATTCATTCCAATTACCCTGAAAACCAGAACCAACAATTTACATAAGTCGTAATACATCACACGGGGCAAGCCATGCCCGAGAGCTGACGATCAAAGTGCAAAAGTTCAGAACGACCGGTCGGGTCGTTACAACAATGCTCCAAAACTAGCCAATAATCATGCAAATCCATTAATATATGTGCAATTACTCATAATAATCCAATTCATAACAATTCCTAACCCCGATTGAAAGGTTGACAAAAATTCCCTCGGGCCCACGTGCCCGGATTCCGAAATTTTTCGAAGATAAAGTTTACCCATAACTTCACGAACTCAAATATATAATTTACTCTCAATTTCATACCCAAAATCGTGATCAAATCTAAAAATACAAATTCTAGGTCTTTCCACCAAAACCCCAAATTTTCCACTAATTTTCATGTTCAAATCCATATCTAAATCATGTATTTAACTTGTAATGAGTGGGAACAACTTACCTTGTGATGCTTGAAGAACATTTCCCCTTGAAGCTCTACAAAATCGTCCACACCAAATGAAAAATGGGAGAAAAATGACCAATTCCCTATTTTAAAAGAACACACTGCCTCCAGCCTTTCCGCACCTGCGGTGCACCAGTCGTACTGCGGCTCCGCACCTGCGGAAATGCATCGTAGGTGCGGTCCTCTTCAAGCTAGGTGAAATCCGCTTTTTCGGTCCCTCAAGCACATCTGCGCCTTCGCACCTGCGCGTGCCCTTCCGCTCCTGCGACCCAGCTGCCCCCCACGCGTTCCGCATCTGTGGAGCTTACCATGCACCTGCGGCCTCGCAGATGCGGAAATACCCTCGCATCTGCGGTTCCTCCCAGCTCGCTTAAACGTTCTTCTACGACCACAAAGCCGCACTTGCGGGATCGCACCTGCGGCCCTCTTCTCGCATGTGCGGTTACACCAGAAGCCCAACTGCTTCAGCTCTTCCTCGACTACAAATTTGATCCGTTAACCATCCGGAATCCATCCGAGGCCCCCGGGACCTCAACCAATCATACCAGCCAGTCCCATAACATAATGTGGACCTGCTCGAGGCCTCAAATCATATCAAACAACGCTAAAATCATGAATCGACCTCCAATCCAAGCTTAATGAACTTTAGATTTTCAAACTTCTACATTCGATGCCGAAACCTATCAAATCCTGTCCGATTGACCCCAACTTTTGCACACAAGTCATATTGACATTACGGACCTACTCCAACTTCCGGAATCGGGATCCGACCTTGATATCAAAAAGTCCACTCCCGATCAAACTTCTCAAAAACCTTCAAATCTCTAACTTTCGCCAAATGACTCCAAAATGACCTACGGACCTCTGAATTCACTTTCGATCGCGCTCCCAATACCAGAATCACCATACGGAGCTATTCCCAGACTCGGAATCCCAAACGAACATTAATAACACTGAAATGCACTTCAACCCAACTTATGAAATTCTTCCAGAAATGCAAACTTCCATAATAGGTGCCGAAACGTTCCCGGGTCCTCCAAAACCTGATCCGGATATACGCCCAAGTCCCAAATCATCATACGAACTTGCTGGAACATTTAAATCTCGATTCCGAGGTCGTTTACTAAAAAATCCAATCTTAGTCAATTCTTTCAACTTAAAGCTTTCGAAATGAGAATTCTCTTCCCAAATCAACTCCGAACTTCCCGGAATTCAATTCGGACCATGCGTACAAGTCATAATGTCTTAAATGAAGCTGCTCATGGCCTCAAACTGCTGAACGACACGCTAGAGCTCCAAACGACCGGTCGGGTCGTTACACATAAAGCATCATCCAATTTTAAAGACCAATCTTTTCGAGAAGAACCAACAATTTTTTCTAAATTTTAATTCCCTATTGGAAACTTCTACTTGCACGCTTGTTTAAGCATGATATGGAGTTCCTGTTTTATGAGTTACTCCATTTTAGCAACAAACTAGCAAATTGTTTATTTATAAAATGAGTTCCTTGATCACTTATTATAACTCGTGGAGTTCCAAATCTAGAAGAAGAAAAAAATCTTGAGAAAAGGACAAACAATATGAGCATCATTTTTTCTAGTAGCAACTGCTTCTACCCATTTTGAAACATAGTCAACAGCTACTAAAATATATTCATAGCCATTTGAAGGAGGAAAAGAACCTATAAAATCAATTCCCCAAACATAAAAGATTTCACACACGAAAATAGAGTTAAGAGGCATTTCGTCCCCTTTTGAAATGTTACCGATTCTCTGGCATTTATCGCAATTGGCGACATAATTCCTTGCATCTTTCAATAGAGTAGGCCAGAAAAAGCCAACTTCAAGTACTTTAGCTGTTGTCCTTCTTCCTCCACAGTGTCCTCCTGCAGCCCCATCATGGCAGTGACTTAAGATGTTGTTCATTTCTGTCTCCGGTACACATCTCCTGATTATGTCATCTGCACAAAATTTAAACAAGTAAGGATCTTCCCAGTAATAATGTCTTGCTTCTTTTTAAGTTTTTTCTTTTGTTCACAAGAAAAATCTTTTGGAATCCATCCTCCAGCCAAATAGTTGGCAATATCAACAAACCAAGGTGGTCGATTTATAACGGCTGTGACTGAAAATATATGTTCATCGGGAAAATTGAAGAGACACACCAGTATCTTTCATTTCACCAAGTTCTAATTTTCTGAAAATTGAAAAAGGCTTTAGATTTATTGAAGCACCTGAATCATATAACGCCTTTTCAAAGTGAGTACCTCCCACGGTACAAGGAATTGTAAAACTTTCCATATCACCGAGTTTCTGAGGAAGCTTATTTTGAAGTATAGCACTACATTTTTCTGTAAGCTTAACCACTGAAACTTCTTTCAATTTTCTTTTACTTGACAAAATTTCTTTGAGAAATTTAGCATATGAAGGCATTCGCGTCAAAGCATCTGTGAAAGGTATGTTAATGTAAAGTTGCTTTAAAATATCTAGAAACTTTGAAAATTGTTTGTCAAGCTTTTCTCTTTTCATCTTTTGGGGGAAAAGGGAGAGGTACAGAGTGAGGATTTGTTATCAATTCATTTTCTTGTACATTTTCCTTTTATTCTATTGTTCTTTTGGAAACTTAGATTCCATTTTATTCTCACCTTCATTTATCTTTTCCACTTCTTGTGGCTTTCCTTCTCTATCTGCATATGGATCATCAAGAGATTTACCTAATCATAAAGAGATGGATTTGAGGTGTTCTTTTGGATTTTTCTCAGTGTTGCTTGGTAGAGCACCTTGAATTTGTCCAGACATGAGGGTTGCTAATTGGCTTACCAGAATTTCCAAATTCTTGATAGCTAAATGTTGACTTTTAACCTTCTCGTCAGTAGCCTTAATGAATTTATACATAAGGTCTTCAAGGCTTTGTTGATGAGCTCTTTCAGGCTGTTGCTGATATTGTTGAAAATTTTGTTGCCCTCTATTTGATTTTGAAAACCAGGTGGTCCCTGTACCTGCTGCTTTTGATTAAAAAATCTTTGAGGATTTTCAGCACCATTAGGATTACTCCATTGAAATCTTGGATGTTTTTGTGCCATGGGACTACCAAATGAGTAGTTGGTTCTATAACCAATAGCATTTACTTATTCTTCATTTTGCGTTGAAGCTTGACATTCATGATTCGGATGATTACCTTGACAAACATCACAATTCTCAAGTTGGGATGATGAGTGAGCACCATGTAACGACCCGACTGGTCGTTTTACTTTCTAGAACCCCGTTCCCCTAAATAAGACTTCCCATACTTGCTTTTACTGATTTATGACTTGCGGGGATAGTTGGTTCGTGATTTGGAAGAGTTGGGTTAAAATTGAAACACTTGGTTCCTTAAGGTTGGCTTAAAAGGCCAAGTTTGACTTCGGTCAACATTTTGATTAAACGACCTCGGAATAAGGATTTGAAGGTTCCAACAGGCTTGTATGATGATTTCGGATTTGGGCATATGTCCGGATCGGGTTTTGGATGACCTGGGAGCGTTTCGGCGCCTAATAGTGAAAGTTGATTCATTGAGGATTTTGAAGTTCTTTAAATTTGGTTTGGAGCGGGTGTTTGTGATATCGAGGTCTGAATGGAATTCCGAGATAGGGGATAGTTCCTTATTGTCATTTAAGACTTTCACGCAAAATTTGGTGTCAAGCCGAGTAGTATAAGTGTGTTTCGTTACATTGGAGGTGAATTGAAGAACTTGGAGTTCATAAGTTTGATTCAATTGGTTTTAGGGGGTGATTCTTAGATTTAGCATTGTTTTGGGCATTTCGAGGGTTCGAGCGAGTCCGTTTTATGATTTCAAACTTGTCGGTATGTTCGGGCGGGGCCCCGAGCGTCAATCGAACGAGGCTCGAGTTAAGTTAGAAAAATTTAGAAGGAGCTGAAGCTCCAGTTTTGTCAGAACCGCATCTGCGATTGGCCGACTGCAGAAGCGGCCCACCAATCGCAGATGCGGCCCATGGTGAGGAGCCCAGGAACTGCAGATGCGACTCCTCTTCCGCAGAAGCGGCCCCCAGATCGCAGATGTGGCCCCAGCTAGCTTGACCAAATTCCACAGATGCGGACGTTCCCTCGCAGAAGCGAGGCCGCAGATGCGGTTCGCTAACTGCGGGCACGGAAATCGTAGAAGGCAGTGCCTTTATTTAATACGGGGTTGTGTCATTTTTGACACATTTCATTCATTCCTTGGACGATTTGGGAGCTTCCAAAGAGGGGATTTCAGCCTCTTGAGGTAAGTTATTCCTACTTAATATGAGTTTAATACATAGTTTAGGGTTAGATTACACCATGTAAATTAGTGAAAATTGTGGGTTTAGAGTAAAACCTTGGGTTTTGATAAAAACAAGATTTAACCACAAAATTCGTTATGTCATGAAGTAAAAATCATATATTCTTGATCCTTGGGTTATGGGTAATAACTTTATCAAAAAATTTCCGAAATCTGGGCACGTGGGCCCGGGGATGAATTTTAGGAACCTTGCATTTAGGGTTGGGAAATTACTTTAATAGTTAGAATATGAACTCTTGAGCATGTATTGACTAGTTCTTACCCCGTTTGAATAGTTTTGGATCGTTTGGCTCCGTATTGAGGGTTTGAGCGCATCCTTGAATTTGGAAGTGAGCTTTGGAGCAAGGTGAGTCTCCTTTCTAACCTCGTAATTGAGGGCAATAACCCCTAGGCGAATTAAAATAAATGTATGTGACTATTTGTGGGGGATACCTACGTACGTGGTGACGAGAGTCCGTACGTAGCTACTATTATTCTAAATGTCCGGGTAGTTTAGGACCCGTATTATGCCATACTTGAAAATGCTTACGTTCTTGCTTTCTACCGAGATCACTTAGGACATGCTAGAAATTGTAAATAAATATAATGGATGTACGCACTTACTTGAGAACTTGTATGAATTTATTTGACTATAAATGAGCAATTTGTGCTTACTTGATAATAAATTGCTATTTGTGGATCGGGCCTATCGCCTCGGTAGAAAATAGATGCATCTATGATTCGCACCATTCGGCCCTCTGGCAGTACACAGTTTATTATTATGTCGTCCGGGCCGTACGACCTCGGTATAATGTGCACATGTATTTATGTGGAATTTTTCCGTGTTATACTCTGCTTAAATGCTCGAAATGTAGCTTATTACATGACATGACTGAAATTGATATATTGTTAAGAAGTAATATATTATCTCTCTTTGTTCTGGGAGCGTCTAAATATTATTCTTGCTGACCTTAGTGAGTGTCAAGTCGACCCATTGTCACTACTTCTTCGAGGTTAGACTGGATACTTGTTGGGTACATGTTGTTTATGTGCTCATACTACGCTTCTGTACTTAACTGTACAGGATCTGAGGCAGGTGCATCTAGCTACCCGTCTGGCGCACGTTCCTGACTCTTGATCGAAATCTCACGGTGAGCTGCCCCTTTCTGAGCCGTTCAGCAGCAAGCGGGAGTCTCTTCTTTTGTTTATTGTTATTTGCTGTCTATTCTATTTCAGGCAGTATGATAGTAGTATTTTTGTACATTATACTAGTTGCCCTAGTACTTGTGACACTAGTTCCTGGCACGCAATTTGAAGACTATTATTTTGGGATGTATTTCTATTATTATGAAATCCTTAATTTTTGACTGTCTAAAAGTTTAAGATTAAGAAAAATGTTGGGATTGTTTTGGTAAAATAAATGAGAATTCACTAGTTGACTAGGGTTGGCTTGCCTAACAACGGTGTTGGGCACCATTACGACGTCGTGACAACATGGTATCAGAGCACTAGGTTCACGTAGGTCTTACAAGTCATGGGCAAACCTAATAGAGTCTTGCGGATCGGTACGGAGACGTCTGTACTTATCTTCGAGTGGCTATAGGGTGTTAGGAAACTAATCTTTATTCATCTTCTATCGTGCAGTTGATGGTATACTAAATTTCCTTCTTCTACTCTCTCACAAGATGGTGAGGACGCGCACGACAAATGTTCCAAACCCGGAAGGAGCTGCTCCACCCTTTGCTAGAGGCTGAGGCAGAGGTCGGGGGAGGGCACCAGCCCGAGGTAGGGGATGAGGGCATCCCAGAACGCCCTAGTTGCACCACCAGCGGATCTTGCGGGGGTCCTATTATTGAGGAGCAGGGCAAGGTACCCGCAACAGAGCCTACCCCGACGGTCTTTATGACATCACCGGGTTTCCAAGAGGTCATGGGCTGTATGTTGCGGTTCACGGATTCCATGACTCAGGCTGGTTTATTTCCAGCAGACCCAGCCACATCTCAGGCGGGAGGGGGAGCACAGACCCCTACTGCTCAGGCTCCTAGTCATGCAACTATAGTGTATCAGACTCCGGGTGCACTACCCGCGGATAGAACTCAGCCAGTTGCCGCAGTGGTACCCGAGCCCAGACCGGCTGCGGACAGCGATCCGCAGAAGTTATTGGACAGATGGACTAGGCTAGACCCTCCTATCTTCGGAGGTGAGCGTCATGAGGATGCTCAGGATTTCATTGATAGGTGCAGGGACAAACTGCACAACATGAGGATATTGGAGTCTCATGGGGTTGACTTCACTACATTCCACCTGGAGGGCAGGGCCCGTAGATGGTGGCAGTCTTATGTTCTTGGCGGGCCAGCGGGTTCTCCTCCCATTACTTGCAGTCAGTTCACACAGCTTTTCCTGGATAGGTATATTCCACCCTCTGAGAGGGAAGGGCTGCGGTATCAGTTTGAGCAGCTTGAGTAGGGTCAGATATCGGTGACCGACTATGAGGTGAGGTTTTCTGAGTTTTCCCACCATGCACTGATGATACTTCCTACTGACACAGAGAGGATGCAGAGGTTCGTTGCAGGGTTGCATTCTAGTATTAGGGCCAACATGGCCCAAGAGGTGGAGATGGGGACTTCTTATCAACTGGTAGTGGAGATTGCTCAGAGGATTGAGGGCTACCGTCTGAGAGGTAGAGAGCAGATGCAGCAGGACAAGAGGGCTCGATTCTTTGGATAGTTTAGAGGTGCCCCAGCTAGGGGCAGAGGTCAATTTGGGAGGGGTCAGCCCAGCAGGCCCCTATATTCGGCACCACCACCTCCTCGGGGTGCTCCGGCGCGCCCCTATTTCAGCGTCATACCAGAGAGTTCTTACCGCCGCCATCTATCCGGGGTTCTTCCAGTGGGTATTCAGGTCCCCAAGGTTCCTCTGGCTCCTACTTCAGTGCTATACCGAAGAGTTCATACCGCCCACCGGCTATTCAGGCTTTTTCTAGTGGGTCTACAGGCCATAAGGGTCATACATCAGGGTAGCAGGTCAACGTACCGAGGGGTTGTTTCGAGTGCGGAGACCTTAGTCACATGAGGAGATACTGCCCCATACTTCAAGGCAAAGTAGTGCAGCAGAGCCAGCAGCCCGTGATTACACCATCGGCTGCCCAGCCGCCCAAAGGCAGAGGACAGATTGGTATGGGCTGTCCTAGAGGTGGAGGCCAGGCAGGGAGAGGTCAGTCAGCTATTGCTCAATCAGGTGGACGCCAGCCAGCCGGCGCTCCAGCCAGATTCTAAGCTTTTCCGGTCAGACTAGATGCATTGGCCTCAGATGCCGTTATCATAGGCATTATTTTCGTCTGCGGTAGGGATGCTTCAGTGCTATTTGTTCCAGGGTCTAACTATTCATATGTATCATCTCTATTGCTCATTTTCTGGATGTTCCTCGTGAGTCCTTGGGTACTCCGGTTCACGTGTCCACTCCTGTGGGCGATTCTGTGGTTGTGGATCGGATCTACCGGTCCTGTGTGGTCATATTCTGTGGTTTTGAGACTAGAGCAGACCTCCTGTTGCTTGATATGACCGACTTTAAGGTCATCCTGGGCATGGATTGGTTATCCCCATACCACGCCATCCTAGATTCCCATGCCAAGACTGTTACTTTAGCAATGCCAGAGTTGCCAAGATAGGAGTGGAAGGTTTCCTCAGTTAGTACATCTAGTCAGGTTATCTATTTTGTGAAGGCTCGACATTTGGTCGAAAAGGGTTGTTTGGCTTATCTGGCTTATGTTCGGCACACCACCGCAGAGTCTCCTGCGATTGATTCGGTTCCAGTGGTCGGGGAGTTCACCGATGTGTTCCCTTCTGACCTTCCAGGCATGCCATCGGATCGTGATATTGATTTCTGTATTGATTTGTCTCCAGGTACCCAGCTTATATCTACACCGTACCGTATGGCTCCGAATGAGTTGAAGGAGCAGCTTGAGGAATTGTTAGCAAAGGGGTTTGTGAGACCGAGTGTGTCACCTTGGGGTGCACCAGTGTTGTTCGTGAAGAAGAAGGATGGGACTATGCGGATGTGTACTGATTACCGCCAGTTGAACAAGGCTACCATCAAGAACAAGTACCCGTTGCCGCGCAATGATGATTTGTTTGACCAGTTGCAGGGTGCTAGGGTGTTCTCTAAGATCGACTTGAGATTGGGGTATCATCAGCTGAAGATTCGGGACTCAGATGTCCGGAAGACTGCCTTCTGTACTAGATATGGCCATTATGAGTTTCTAGTGATGTCCTTCGGCTTGACTAATGCCCCAGCAGCCTTTATGGACTTGATGAACAGGGTGTTCAAGCCTTATATTTATTCCTTTGTTATTGTCTTCATTGATGACATCTTGATATACTCACGTAGCCTGGGGGAGCACGAGCAGCATTTGAGAGTAGTGCTTCAGACATTGCGAGAGCAGAAGCTATATGCTAAGTTCTCCAAGTGTGAGTTTTGGCTAGAGTCAGTGGCATTCTTGGGGCACATTGTATCAGGAAAGGGTATTAAGGTGGATCCCAAGAAGATTGAGTCAGTTCAGATTTGGCCACGTCCTACTTCAGTGACTGAGATCAGGAGTTCCCTGGGGTTAGCAGGTTGCCGATTTGTGCAGGGCTTTTTATCCATTGCATCACCTATGACTAGATTGACCCAGAAGGTTGCTCCTTTATGTTGGTCTGATGATTGTGAGGCGAGCTTTCAGATGCTTAAGACGGCCTTGACTACAGCATCAGTATTAGTGTTGCCTTCCGGTTCAGGGATGTATACGGTATATTGCGATGCTTCGCGCATTGGCTTGGGGTGTGTATTAATGCAGGAGGGGCGAGTTATTGCATATGCTTCATGTCAGCTGAAGATTTATTTGAAGAATTACCCTGTGCACGACCTAAAATTAGCAGCGATTATTCATGCTCTTAAGATATGGAGGCATTATCTGTATAGGGTGTCATGTGAGGTTTATACTGATCATCGCAGCTTACAACATTTGTTCAAGTAGAGGGATCTCAATTTGAATCAGCGTCGATGGCTTGACTTACTGAAGGATTATGAAATCACCATTCTTTATCATCCTAGCAAGGCAAACATGGTCGTAGATGCCTTAAGCAGGAAGGGAGAGAGTATGGGTAGCTTGGCATACATCTCAGCAGACGAGAGGCCACTAGCTTTGGACGTTCAGTCCTTAGCTAACAGACTCGTGAGGTTGGACATTTCAGAGCCTAGCCGAGTCCTTGCCTGTGTTGTTGCTCAGTCTTCATTATTGGGATAGATCAAGGCTCGGCAGTTCGATGATCTATATTTGGCATTTCTCAGAGAGACGGTGCTACATGGTAGTGCCAAGGAGGTTTCTATTGGCGAGGATGATGTTCTGCGACTCTAGGGTCGCCTATGTGTTCCTAATGTCGATGTCTTGAAGGAAAGGATCTAGAGGAGGCACACAGTTCACGGTATTCCATTCATCCAGGTGCTACGAAGATGTATCGTGACCTGAGGCAGCATTATTTGTGGCGGCGGATGAAGAAAGATATAGTTGAGTATGTGGCTAGGTGTTTGAATTGCCAGCAGGTTAAGTATGAGCACCACAGGTCAGGTGGCCTGCTTCAGCAGATGCCTATACCTGAGTGGAAGTGGTAGCACATTATTATGGACTTCGTAGTTGGGTTGCCGCAGACATTGCAGAAGTTTAATGCAGTTTGGGTCATTATCGACATGTTGACCAAGTCGGCACACTTTATTCCGGTTGTGACTACTTATACTTCAGAGAGGTTGGCTCAAATCTACATTCGGGAGATAGTTCGGTTGCACGGTGTGCCTGTTTCCATCATATCAGATAGAGGCCCTCAGTTAACTTCCCATTTCTAGGGAGCCGTACAGAGTGAGTTGGGGACCCCGGTAGAGCTCAGCACATCATTTCACCCACAGATCGACGGGCAGTCAGAGTGGACAATTCAGATTCTGGAGGACATGCTTAGAGCATATGTGATTGACTTTGGAGGGCAGTGGGATCAGTTCTTGTCTTTGGCCGAGTTTGCTTACAATAACAGTTATCAGTCCAACATCGAGATGGATCCATTCGAGGCTTTATATGGTCGGCGATGTCGTTCTCCTATCGGGTGGTTTGATCCTGGTGAGGCTAAGTTGTATGGTACAGATTTGGTGAAAGATGCCTTGGAAAAGGTATAGTTTATTCAGGAAAGACTTCGCACAGCTCAGTCCATACAGAAGAGTTATGTAGATCAGAAGGCGCAGGATGTATCATTCATGGTCGGCGAGAAGGTTCTCTTGAAAGTCTCGCCGATGAAGGGTATCATGAGATTCGGAAAGAAGGGCAAGTTGAGCCCCAGGTTTATAGGCCCATTTGAGGTGTTGAGGCGAGTTGGGGAGGTTGCCTATGAGCTTTCTTTATCCCCCAGCTTATTAGGAGTTCATCCAGTTTTTCACGTATCTATGCTTCAGAGGTATCACGCCGACTAGTCTCATGTGGTAGACTTCAGCACTATTCAGCTAGATGAGAGCTTGGGTTATGAGGAGGAGCCAGTTGCCATTGTTGATAGACAAGATCGCCAGTTGAGATCCAAGAGGATTTCTACGGTAAAGGTCCATTGGAGAGGCCAACCAGTTGAGGAGACGACCTGGGAGTCCGAGGAGGATATGCGGAGCAGATATCCACACTTATTTAGCACTTCAGGTATGAATCTAAACCCGTCCGAGGACGAACATTTGTTTAATAGGTGGAGAATATAACGACCCGAATGGTCGTTTTGCTTTCTACAACCCCGTTCCCATAAATAAGACTTCCCGTACTTGCTTTTACTGATTTATGACTTGCGGGGATGGTTGGTTCGGGATTTGGAAGAGTTGGGTTGAAATCGGAATACTTGGTTCTTTAAGGCTGGCTTAAAAGGCTAAGTTTGACTTCGGTCAACGTTTTGAGTAAACGACCTCGGAATCAGGATTTGTAGGTTCCAACAAGTTCGTATGATGATTTCGGACTTGGGCGTATATCCGGATCGGGTTTTGGATGAACCGGGAGCATTTCGGCGCCTAATAGTAAAAGTTGATTCATTGAGGATTTTGAAGTTCTTTAAATTTGGTTTGGAGCGGGTTTTTGTGATATCGAGGTCCGAACGGAATTTCGAGATCGGGGATAGGTCCGTATTGTCATTTAAAACTTGCACGCAAAATTTAGTGTCAATCCGAGTAGTATAAGTGTGTTTCATTACATTGGAGGTGAATTGAAGAACTTGAAGTTCATAAGTTTGATTCAATTGGTTTTAGTGGGTGATTCTTAGATTTAGCGTTGTTTCGGGCCTTCCGAGGGTTCGAGCAAGTCCGTTTTATGATTTCAAACTTGTTGGTATGTTCGGACGGGGCCTCGGGGCCCCCGAGCGTCAATCAGACGAGGCTCGAGTTAAGTTAGAAAAATTTAGAAGGAGCTGAAGCTCCAGTTCTGTCATAACCCTGCTGTTGGCCGGCCGCAGGTGCGAGACCGCAGAAGCAGCCTACCATTCGCAGATGCAGCCCATGGGGAGGAGCCCAGGAACCGCAGATGCGGCTCCTCTTCCGTAGAAGCAGAATCGTAGAAGCGGCCCCCAGACCGCAGATGCGGCCCCAGCTAGCCCGCCCAAATTTTGCAGATGCGGACGTTCCCTCGCAGAAGCGAGACCGCAGATGCGGTCCCCTAACGGCAGGTGCGGAAATCGCAGAAGGCAGTGCCTTCATTTAATACGGGGTTGTGTCATTTTTGATACATTTCATTCATTCCTTGGGCGATTTTGGAGCTTCCATAGAGGGGATTTCAGCCTAGCATCTTGCGGTAAGTTATTCCTACTTAATGTGAGTTTAATACATAGTTTAGGGTTAGATTACACCATGTAAATTAGTAAAAATTGTGGGTTTAGAGTAATACATGGGGTTTTGATAAAAACAAGATTTAACCACGGAATTCGTTATGGAATGAAGTAAAAATCATATATTCTTGACCCTTAGGTTATGGGTAGCAACTTTATCAAAAAAATTCCGGAATCCGGGCACGTGGGCCCGGGAATGAATTTTAGGAACCTTGCATTTAGGGTTGGGAAATTATTTTAATAGTTAGAATATGAACTCTTGAGCATGTATTGACTAGTTCTTACCACGTTTGAATAGTTTTGGATCGTTTGGCTCTGTATTGAGGGTTTGAGCGCATTCTTGAATTTGGAGGTGAGCTTTGAAGCAAGGTGAGTCTCCTTTATAACCTCGTAAGAGGGAAATAACCCCCTAGGCGTATTAAATAAATGTATGTGACTATCTGTGGGGGCTACGTACGTACGTGGTGACGAGATTCCGTACGTAGATACTATTATGCTAAATGTCCGAGTAGTTTAGGACTCGTATAATGCCATACTTGCAAATGCTTACGTTCTTGCTTGCTACTGAGATCACTTAGGACATGCTAGAAATTGTAAATAAATATAAACGGATGTACGCACTTACTTGAGAACTTGTATGAATTTATTTGACTATAAATGAGCAACGTGTGCTTACTTGATAATAAATTTCTATTTGTGGATCGGGCTGATCGCCTCGGTGGAAAATAGATGCATATATGGTTCGCGCCATTCGACCCACTGGTAAGACACAATTTATTATTATGTTGGACCAGGCCGTACGACCTCGATATAATGTGCGCATGTATTTATGTGGAATTTTTCCGTGTTATACTCTGCTTAAATGCTTGAAATGTAACTTATTACATGACATGACTGAAATTGATATATTGTTAAGAAGTAATATCTTATCTCTCTTTGTTCTGGTACTGTCATTATATCCATGATATCCATGCTTAGCGTAGAACTTAAATATTATTCTTGTTGACCTTAGTAAGTGTCAAGTCGACCCCTTGTCACTACTTCTTCGAGGTTAGACTGGATACTTGCTGGGTACATGTTATTTATGTACTCATACTACGCTTCTGTACTTAACTGTAGAGGATCTGAGGCAGGTGCATCTAGCTACCCGTCCGGCGCGCGTTCCTGACTCTTGAGCGAGATCTCACGGTGAGCTGCCCCTTCTGAGCCGTTCAGCAGCAAGCGGGAGTCTCTTCTTTTGTTTATTGTTATTTACTGTCTATTCTATTTCGGGCAGTATGATAGTGGTATTTTTGTACATTCTACTAGTTGCCCTAGTACTTGTGACACTAGTTCCTGGCACGCACTCTGTAGACTATTATTTTGGGATGTATTTCTATTATTATGAACTCCTTAATTTTTGACTGTCTAAAAGTTTAAGATTAAGAAAAATGTTGGGATTGTCTTGGTAAAATAAATGAGAACTCACTAGTTGACTAGGGTTGGCTTGCCTAACAACGGTGTTGGGCGCCATCACGACCTATATTGGAAATTGGGTCGTGACAACCTACCTGTAGCAACTAATAACAAATGCCCGACGTCGTGTAGGAATGAGTAGGAAGGAACGGAAGGCATAAGCTTCAACGAAATCAAATCGCACGATGAGGAATCTAGGAAGGGAAGTTCTCCTAACACCCATGCAGCCTCTTGAAGATAAGTATAGATATCTTTGTACCGATCAGCAAGACTATACTAGACTTGCTCATGACTCGTGAGACCAAACTAAAACTAGTACTATGATACCAAGCTGTCACAACCCAAATCTTAATATAGGCCGTGATGGCACCCTATGTCGCCGTGAGGCAAACCAACGGTTAACTACAAACTTAATTATTCATTTTATTATTTTTGAAATCACGAACCTTATTAGATAGAGATATCAATGATTAAAAAAATCGTAGATACGTGCAATTTAATTACAATATAAAGTAATAGTCTGTCAATGTAAAGCAAACCATAAACAAATTTTAGAACACCCCAAAACCCGGAGTCACAAGTGCATGAGCATCTACTAGGAAGTACAATAACAATACAACATCTGTCTGGAATCCAAGATAGACAGGATAAAGTAAATAATTATGATGAAAACTCTATGTCCTACAAATCGTAGCATGGAATGTAGCTCACCATAAAGTCCGCTCAGCAGTTGCTCCTACGTGCCCAAATGACCACCAAATGAACCTATCAAATCCTGCACATTTAGTGCAGAAGAGCAGCATGAGTATGTAAATCCATGCGTACCCAGTAAGTATCTAGCCTAACCCCAAAGAGGTAGTGACGAGGGGTCGACATTGACACTTACTAGTGGTCCAGTAAATCAAATATAACAAAGTAGACACCCGAATCTCCCCTCCGTTGGGTTTTGTGATGGCACCTAGTCTTAAGGACTAGGTAAGCCTAACATTAAATGAAACAATAACAATATTTAAATAACATCTAACAAATTTGAAATAGAAATCTCTTTAAACTTTACAACCCCAAAATCGGTAGTACAAGCCATAAGCTCTACAGAGTTTGCTACAACTGCTAAATATAATTGTTGGAAATAAGTAAGAACATTGTGTATACAAAATAGGAAGGTGACTTCGAAGCCTGCGAACGTAGTAACAGGTTTACCTTGAGTCTCCACGCAACGAGCCGCACAGCTACTAACGGGAAAGAAATACCTAGATCTACAACAAAATATGCAGAAGAGTAGAATGAGCACACCACAGCGGTGCCTAGTAAGAATCAAGACTAACCTCGGTGGAGTAGTGACGAGGAACAGTCAAGACACCTACTGGTCTAATAATTTGTACTAGTATAGGAACAATAGAACATGATGTCTATATAAAGGCTACGCGATATGGCTAATAATACAACAATTGCAATAAAGAAGGAAAACAGCAAGTAACAGCGGAAACATCATAATAATGACATAGAAGAGCGAGCAGAAATACAACCCAAATCCTAAATCACAAATACAGTAAAGGCAAGTAATAACTCAGTAACTACGACAACTTTCATGTCAGGTCTTAGCCAACAAACTCCACGAAGTACCGAACCTCAGACAAAACTTACAGCTCATGGGTCCCAATACCTGAACCCTAACACTTGGCATCCTGTGCCCTCATCACACCTCATGATCATGCTAACAACTTACTTACTAAACACAGCTACTCTCACATATATGACAAGTAAACGAGGGTGTACATCTATACTCAACAATATCAGGGGAGCTTCTTATCCAATAGGAGTGTTTAACTACATGTATGCTTGTGCGAGTGCTCTAACATAGATCATACCAGCTAAAGGCGTAAGGAAAAGAACGTATAGCACGTAAGATATTTTCTCACAATTTTCACGAGGTAAAGCTCATACAGGTAAGCGTACCATAACACAATATCAACAACAGGAATGCCCCCAGGCCGTCACGAATCATCAAAATCAATCCCTGACATAGCCCATCTTGTCTCGCCACGTGTGCAATAATAATATAGTAAGTGCCCGCCTTGTTTCGCCACGCATGCATCATAATGTTCCCTCCTTGTCTCGCCACGTGCGCAACCCACATGTAATATATATATATATATATATATATATATATA
This sequence comes from Nicotiana attenuata, assembly GCF_001879085.1. Lineage (NCBI taxonomy): Eukaryota > Viridiplantae > Streptophyta > Magnoliopsida > Solanales > Solanaceae > Nicotiana > Nicotiana attenuata. The sequence continues at coordinate 206,688 of NW_017670482.1, forward strand.
TATATATATATATATATATATATATATATATATATACACATCCGCCTTGTCACGCCGCATGTGCATATATCAATAGTAACAATAGCACGACAGAAACCTCGTGCACCACCACAACAAGTACGACAACAATAATGACAGTAAGTACGAGAACACGGCAAGTAAATCAACTCGAGAGCTTTTGATCACAAAGAGACGGTAAAACTAGCTCACAAGGAATAACCACAATAGGGAATACTAAGAGTAAATAAGAACAACTCAACAAGGGAGAAAATAATACGTAACAATGATCTCACAATATACAGTCCAACCACAAGGAAACTAACACGAGTCAGATAATTACAAATAAGGACATGTCAACTAGAATATAGGGTGTCTAAACTTCTTTTAAGGTTGGGCAATTACTAAGAGTTACGCAATTTCAGTTTTAGGATAAGCTGCGAGGAGATAATCATAATCTCCACTAAGACTAAACAATTACAGGGGAGATAATAATGAATTCCAAATAAAGAACAGCAGCTATGGACAAAAGATAGCCTGACAATAGGAGAGGTAAAATCTTCAGTTAAGTCAAATAAGAATCAAATAGGCAATAAGAGTGGATCATGAAATAATAGATTCCAATTAAAACATGTAGAGGGAGACTAGCAAATAGAAACTCAATCACAGCAAGAACAACTTCCTAATTAGTGAATATAAGGACCTAAGGACCCTAAAAGGCCAATTTTCCACAAATAAGTCCGAGCACGCACTCGTCACCTCGCGTACACGGACAACAATCAGCATAGAAGACTCAAATCCTAGGGGAAACCCCCCCTCCCCACAAGGTTAGGTAAGATACTTACCTCAAAGACGACAAACCGATACTCTAAAATGCACTTCTCGGGTGAAAAGACCTCCAGACGGCTCAAATCTAACCAAATTAACTTCAAAGCATAAATAAAACTCAAAAGAAACTATTCCGGATCATAAAGTCTCAATCTTTAACAAAATCCAAAAATCGGTCCAAAAGTCGACCCTCGAGCCCGCACCTCGGAACCAGATAAATTTTACAAAAACTGAATACCCATTCCGATACGAGTTCAACCATACAAAATTTATCAAATTCCGATATCATTTGGTCCCCAAATCATGATTTTTCATTTTAGAAATTTTCTTCAAAAACCAACATTTTCCCCAACCCAAAACACAATTTAAATGATAAAAAGAAGGATAAAATCATGGAATATATTAGATACTAGGTGAAGAACACTTACCCAATCGATTTGTTTGAAAAACCCCGAAAGAAGCTCCCAAAATCGAAGTCCAAAACTCAAAATATGAAGAAAATGGCCAAACCCTCGATATAAAGGATCCTGCCCAGCACATCCACATCTGCGGATACTTGAGCGCATCTGCGCTTGCGGGCAGATGTTCGCATTTGTGAACTTCACTTACAGGCCTAGGTCCGCACCTGCGGACAATTAGCCGCATCAGCGGCGCCGCAGAAGCGATATCAGGACCGCAGAAGCGGGGCTCCTTCGCAGATGCGATGCATCAACCGCAGAAGCGGTTACGCACCTGCGTTCCAGTACTTGTAGAAGCGAGCTAGCTTCCAGGCCTCAAAGATCGCAGATGCGATCAGTCTTACACAGAAGCGGAGCCGCACCTCGCTCCAAGGTCGCAGGTGCGAAAACACCAGAAATCAGACATGCTCAAAACCATGCAAAACATCCGGAACACATCCGAGGTCCCCAGGACCCCGTCTAAACACTCAAACAAGTTCTATAACCTAAAACGGACTCGCTCGAGGTCTCAAAACACATCAACAACGCCGGAAATACAAATCGTGCCATGAATCGAACTATGAACTTCCAAATCTTCCAACTTTGAAACTCGTGCCGAAACCAATCAAACCAACCCGGATTGACGCCAAATTTTGCAAACAAGTCCCAAATGATAAGACGGAGCTATTCCAACTCTTGGAATCGCATTCCGACCCGATATCACAAAAGTCAACTATGGGTCAAACTTCTCCATTTTTCGAACTTCATCGTTTCCAACTTTTGCCGAAATGCCTCAACTTACCCTACGGACCTCCAAATCCAAATCCGGACGCACGCCTAAGACCCAAATCACAATACTAAGTTGTTGAGGCCATCCAAAACCCATTCCAGAGCCATTTACTCAAAAGTCCATTTTCGGTCAAATTCTCACCGCTTAAGCTTCCAAAACTAAAATCCTTCTTCCAATTCGATTCTGAATCCTCCGGTAATTGAATTCAACTATGCACGCAGGTCGATACACATAATATGAAGCTTCTCAAGACCTTATGCCGCTGATCGAAACTTAAACTCTCAAAATAATCGGCCGGGTCGTTACATTGACAAGTATGAAACATGGTAAGTAAACAATGAGTACAAACGTAGGCAAATAATACGGTCTACAGCTGAAAAATGAACACATAAATCCTCAATTATCGGATACCTCCTCAAATGGAATACGTAATGGTCAATATCAAGTCAACGGTCAAATATCAAGTCAGGAAACTCATGATTACGCGGACTCCTTATCAAGTATTTTGCATGATTATATCGAGGCGAGAAGCATGATTCCATAAGAGTGTTTCATAGAACTGCCGAGGCGAATACCCGATCCCATAAAAGTGTGTTACAATATCCTGCCGAGTCGAACGACCCGATCCCATAAGAGTGTGTTACAATATCCTGCCGAGGCGAACGACTCGATCCCATAAGAGTGTGAAGTTTTACGTGTCTATGACCCCACTCACGAATATACGTGTGAGTTATGGAATTCAAGAGAAACTTTCCAATGAATACGCACAACGCGGGAGAGATCCGAAAGAGAAGTACAATTATTACGGCTAATCAAGTAGCTCGTCAAATATCTAAAATAGCGAGTCTAGTCTCATGTCATAATGCGAATTAAAGTAATTAAACGGGCAAGAATAGCTCAATTAGTACAATTAAAGCATGGCGTGAATCTAAGTCTACCCGCACATAATCAGGAACTCTAGCATACGCACGGACACTCGTCACCACATACGTGTGCAGCTCCCATAACATGTAGCATGTAATAAGTATAACACCTACTGGGTAAATTCCCCCTCACAAGGTTAGACAGGAGACTTACCTCTGTCCGAAGTTCCATAACCGGCTCCAACGCCTCTCTACCACCCCAAACCAATGTCCATCGATCCGAAACCAGTCAAACAACGTGGAAACCAATAAAAATATACTCCAATACTCATAATTTAACAATTCATAACAATTCCCAACTCCGCTCGAAAAGTCAACCCACGCGCCCGGAGTTCCAAATATTTTTGAACATAAACATTACCCATAACACCACAAACCCATATATATATATATATATATATATATATATATATATATATATAAATTCCTAATTCCATGTCTAATTTTGCGGTCAAAATCCGAAAATACCATTTTAAAAGTTTCTTCCAAAAATTCCACAATTTCTATCAAATTCCATGTTAGAATCCATATATAGCCCATGTATATAACTCGAAACAAGTAGGAATAACTTACCTTATGATATATGGAGAAAATGATCTTCAAGAATCACCCCAAATCGCCCCACATGAGCTCCAAGAACTTAAAAGTGAAGAAATGAGCTCAAAATCCCGAAATTAGATGTTTAATACACCTTCCAGGCCTCCTTCTTCGCGATCGCGGTCATTAGCCATGCGATCGCGGTTAACAAATGTTTCAGCATCGTTTCCTTCATCGCGATCGCGGCCTAAATCCCGCGATCGTGATGTACAAATTATGTTTTCTTCTTCATAGAAATTCTTTAGTATAGTGGTCATAACTTTTTGTACAAAATTTCAAATGACAAACCGTTTGATTTTCTGAAAACTAGATTTAAAGGGCTACAATTTTATTTTTGGATCATGCCCAAATTCCTTATAGATTACAAGATATATGTTTCCGAATCAGACTACTGATAATAGAAAATCCTTCTATACGATCGTGATTCACAAAGGCTTGGAATGCACTTTGCTCTTCGCGATCGCGACCTAGATCTCCGCGACCACGAAGAGCACCCTTAGCATCAGATAATAGCAGTTAAAAATAGTCTAAAAGTGATCGGAAACCACCCCAAAACTCACCCGGACGCAAATCATAATACGAACCTATTCCAAGGCTCAAAATCCCAAACGGACATCAATAACACCAAATCCCACTTCAACTCGAACTTAGGAAATTCTAAAACCTTCAAAATGCCAGCTTTCCATAATAAGCACCGAAATGCTCCCCGACCATCCGATACTTAACCCGAACATGCGCCCAAGTCCAAAATCATCATACGAACCTATTGGAACCTTCAGATCCCGATTCCTAGGTCGTTTACTCAAAAGTCAAACCTTGGTCAATTCTTTCAACTTAAAGCTTCCGGATTGAGAATTTTCTTTCCAAATCAACTCCGAACTTCCCGAAAATTAAAACCGACCACACGTACAAGTCATAATACATGAAGTGAAACTACTCAAGGCCTCAAACCTCCAAACGATGAGCTAGAGCTCAAAACGACCGGTCGGGTTGTTACATTCTCCCCACTTAAACGTACGTCCTCGAACGTGCCAAGAACCATTCCGGAGTTGCCCAAAAGCACTGTTTAACACATCGTTCACCTACCCATGCCACCACAACCGCTATGGGCACATTAGCTCGAACCAGACTAAAGATCCTTCCAGCTACCTTAGCCCACCGGCCTTAGAACCAAATTCCAACACCTGAAATTCTGTACGAGACCTGATTCTAGCATACGAACACCGTATAAATCTCAACCCGCTGCACCAAATATGATCATGCACCCATGCTGAAACCACACAATGCACCGCATAATTCGTATGCCCATAATAACATCCTCCAACAGTAGAAGCTGCAAACCTCAAAACACATATAAGCCATGTTCCAACCCTCGCAATACTGCAACGATGAAAGAGACATGTAGAATCTCATAACCACCTGTCAAATAAAAAATCCATGGAATTTCTCCGCTCAACAAGAGCCCTTGCCTCCTTCTGAACTGAATAGTGACATTTTTCCTCTAATATACCTTATATAAATCTGATTGCACTAAATCCAGGTCCAACCATTTCGTCTCACCCAGTACAAGTTGTTTGACCGACAAGACACATCAAAAATCACCCATAATCGCCTACAACGACAACAATGCACCAATACACTACAACTCGAATATGACTTATAAGGAAGAATGAACTGTGGCAAAGAACTAACTAGCCCGCGTAACAAATTAAATGGCCAAATAGATGTTGTCAGCTTATCTCAGATGAAAAATGAGGCACATAAAATAGGTATAAGGAACCGTACTCAACATATTACTGTTGTGGCGTGCAACCCGATCCATATATGATACCCATGGCGGTGTGCCACCCGATCCACACATAACAATCACTAGGGAAATACCCATCAAGCCATAACGCTAAAACTTATGAAATGCCCGAATATCGACCACGAGCACGCCAAGTGCATAAATACAACTTTGGGGAGACGGATAGCTCCATGCACTACGAAACTCGAGCTCGAATAAGGTGCAATAAACGACAAGATACACAGGACCACAACACACGTGTGAATAATCAAGTCATCTCACAAGCCACGTGGCATAAAAGAGTAGCACTTGAAATAAACGATGTCAGGAATACCATCCACTACGCCTGAAGACCCGTCCATAAGTGATGCTATGTCGAATAACCATATCTGATCTGGTAAATATACATTCATATTAGGCCTACCAACGGAACTCAAGCCGATTCCGATAATCTCCAAATGGGTCTATAACCTCTCAAAGATCCACAATGACCATATCCACGACACGTACGATCAACTGTCAAATTAGGAATAAATTTCCATAGTCCGCAACCAGAGAAATAGAGCGCTTCTTAGGCATAAACTCTCCCATCAGCGACAATACTAGAATCTCCACACCTGATTTCAATCTCTACCACATAAATGAATGACACGTCACCCTTATACAATCATCCCGCAGGAGTACTCCACGACCTCCCGCACCAGTTAGCAAGGTCTGCATATTCATACCACTAACCGTACAAATTCTATAATGCAAATCAAGAATCCGCAAATCAATACATCATGCCTCTTACACAGAAAACCATTCTCAGGCGACACTAAGATAGCGCCAGCATACTCCGAACATCTGAAATCTCACCCCTCCCCCCTCCCCCTCCCCCTCCCCCTCCCCTCCCCCTCTTTCAAGCTCATGACATTCTTATCAAAACTGAACCGCAACCCTGACCCTCAAATTCCAATCTCCATACCGCTCACTGCACATATCATTCTGTTACTCGAGAGTACAAGAATTTCATCATAATCTCCTGAACCATCTGTAGATTTAACATTTCATCGGCTCCAAACCTTTCACTTAACTCATCTCAGAAGAAGAATCGCCACCCATAACCAACTTCCCATAACCGCAGAAAATGCATACCTCAAGTTGCAGTCTAAACCGCCATAACTCTTCCGGGATACATTCACACATAACCAAGCCATCAGAATCAAATACCTCCAAACCAATCAAACCACGGCTGCTGTCAAGCCCGCACGTACAGCCACAAACCACTAGTATAGCCTTACCACACCGAAAAGGCTAATCATTTCCACAACCCTGCTGACTCAAACCATTACTAACTAACTCTACTTCTCCCAATTTATTCTTGACTTGCCTTCGAACTAATAGCTGTATTCAATCACATAACGGACCCTAAGCTACACTCATCCCGAATGACCCAAATCATAAGACCATATCGTCTCAATACCCATCAGCCATCTCATACCATCCTCATGCACTCATAGTATCTCCCACTGATACACCCGTCTGGAAGCCCTCCTGCGAATCCGAAGTTGTTTCTCCCATTTCTCTAATACTGCACCGTAGACCCGATGATAACATAGAAATTCCCTAAGTATTCTTCACACTCTGCTGCAAAACCCAGTCCTCAGCCGTATAACGAACCCAAAATCCTTAAACACCGCACTTTAATTCTTGAACTCATTAGAACCATTGTTGAGAGTCACCCACTCTGACCTGTTCCAAAATATATAACCAAACTCTAGTGCTCTGCTAGCATATAAATACTTCCAAAGAAGCAACCGGATGAATTCTTTTCCTTGCATATCACATCCACTAGAAGCATAAATTTTGAGTCATCCCCAACATCTGCACATGAATCGATAAGGTGAAATGTAGCACATATACGTCAAATTCCTTGCCCGAAATACCCTTGATGTTTTTTTCTTCTCTTGGTCATAACTAATCCACCGATGCACTGATGACCAGAAACTGCACAAGCATACAACCACGTGACCTAATCGTAGACGGTGGGCTCCCCCACTTAGCTTCATGCTACAATCACATAGATCCAGACCCCACAGCGACTTCTTCTTCCCAGTTACCATGATCCTGCACCATTACTCGACCAACTTCTCGCAAGCTCTTATTGCACCAATCATAACACATTCCGAATTATCAGCAACCATCGCACGCTCAACCTCCTAAGGGTCATACCATCTTAATACCGTCTTCTTCAAGCGACCCAAGCTCACATCGCAATACATGCATCCCATGATGGGCAGAAAGTAGAACTCTTTGAAGGAACCTCCTCAAAACTAAGCAACCGCTAATGTGCTAGCAGGAGATAGCGCACCTACGTAACCTCTTATTGACCTCCTCCAGCATCATTGCTATAGTTACGTTCATCATGAAATCAATTAATCTCCTTGGGTCCACACTGATCCGCCAACCGTAAAAATCCCTTCATTCATGATCATCACCCGAAGGTCCAACAACGTGTTTGAAACTCGAAGCCGTATTGCATCCAAAACAATAATCGAATACTCACATTTTCCAATATTCCAATCATGCCCTTCTCATCACATTTAAAATTTCTAAGCATAGAGACCACCTCAAGGATCATCTCCCTCAAACCATCAACACTGAAAACACTGATCCGATCCTGAAGTCACAACACACAGCCACCTCTAATAACTTCCTCGTAGGTTCCATCTCAATACACCATGCCCAGAGGCAAACAAATCAAGGCCAACATGCCGATGAGCCTCAATGCATTCAATCAAGGACGGCGACACCACAATACTAACAAGAATTCCACCAACTTCGAAAATATCAAATTTGACCGTAGGAAACTCCAACACTTGGCTGAAATGACAGAACACTCCTCCGCAAGGCGACAATAATGGTGCGCCCGCATTTGCAGGGAAAAGCATCCTACACCGCATCTGTAGCATCTTCACAACTCGTCGGTGCTCAACTGATAACAAATGACCAACGTCGTGTACGAATGAGTAGGAAGGAACCGAAGGCATATGCTTTAACAAGATCAAATCGCGCGATGAGGAATCAAGGAAGGAAGTTCTCCTAACAGCCTTGTAGCCTCTCGAAGATAAGTACAGACATATCCGTACCGATCCACAAGACTATATTAGAGTTGCTAATGACTCGTGATACCCAAGTGAACCTAGTGCTCTGATACCAAGCTGTCACAACTCAAATCTCAATATAGGTCGTGATGGCGCCCAACGTCGCTTTTAGGCAAGCCAACGGTGAACTACTAACTTAATTATTCATTTTATTATTTTTGAAATCATGAATCTTATTATAAAGAGAGATCAATGCATTAAAAAAATCGTAGATACGTACAATTTAATTACAATATAAAGTAATAGTGTGCCAATGTAAAGCAAACCATAAATAAATTCTAGAACACCCCAAAATCCGGTGTCACAAGTGCATGAGCATCTACTAGGAAGTACAATAATAATACAACATCTGTCTGGAATACGAGATAGACAGGATACAGTAAATAATTATTATGAAAACTCTGCGTGCTGCGAATCGTTGCATGGAATGCAGCTCACCAAAAATTTCCCTCAGCAGTTGTGCCTAGACGCCCAAATGACCACCAAATAAACCTGTCAGATCCCGCACATTTAGTGCAGAAGTGCAGCATAAGTACGTAAGCCTAACCCCAAAGAAGTAGTGACGAGGGGTCGACATTGACACTTACTAGTAGTCCAGTAAATAAAATATAACAAAGTAGACAAGTATGAAACATGGTAAGTAAACAATGAGTACAGATATAGGCAAATAATACGATCTACAACTGAACAATGGACACAAAAATCCTCAATTATCGGATACCTCCTCAAATGGAATACGTAATGGTCAATATCAAATCAACGGTCACATCTCAAGTCAGGAAACTCATGAGTACGCGGACTCCTTATCAAGTTTTCGCACGATTCTGCCGAGACGAGCGGCACGAACCCATAAGATGTTTCATAGAACTGCCGAGGCGAACGACCCGATTCCATAAGAGTGTGATACATAACTCTGTCGAGGCGAACGACCCGATCCCATAAGAGTGTGATACGTGATACTGCCGAGACGAACGACCCGATCCCATAAGAGTGTGTTACAATATCCTGCCGAGGCGAACGGCCCGATCCTATAAGAGTGTGAAGCTTTTACGGGTCTATGACCCACTCACGAATATACGCGTGAGTTATGAAATTCAAGAGAAACTTTCCGATGAATACGCACAATGCTGGAGAAATCCGAAAGAGAAATACAATTCTTATGGCTAATCAAGTAGCTCGTCAAATATCTAAAATAACGAGTCTAGTCTCAGGTCATAATGCGAATTAAAGTAATGAAACGGGCAAGAATAATTCAGTTAGTACAATTAAAGCGTGGCGTGAATCTAAGTCTACCCGGACATAATCAGGAACTCTAGCATACGCATGGACACTCGTCACCTCATACGTGCGTAGCTCCCATAACATGTAGCATGTTATGGGGAAATTCCCATAATAGGTATAACACCTACTAGGAAAATTCCCCCTCACAAGGTTAGAGAGGAGACTTACCTCGATCCGAAACTAGTTAAACAACGTGCAAACCAATAAAAATATACTCCAATACTCATAATTTAACATTTCATAACAATTCCCAACTCCACTCGAAAAGTCAACAAAGTCAACATCCGGGCCCAGGCGTCCGGAGTCCAATTTGTTTTTAAAGATAAACGTTACCCATAACACCGCAAACTCAAATATATATATTATTCCTAAAATCATGTCCAATTTCAAGTCAAAATTCGAATATTATTTTTAAATTTTCTTCCAAAAATTCCATAATTTTACAAATACATTATTAATTTATAAGCTTACACCATCTCCAGCTGCTTAAAGGATATCAAAATTCCCAATACCAAACCTTTAGAAAGAAAAGTCAGGTTGTCTAAGAGTAGAATAGTCACTTAAAAAAAATGATGACCTGAGGGACATCATGGCATGTAAGCATTGTTCTAGGATCACGCTAATGCAAATTGTACGACACAGGAAAATAGTCCAAGTGAAGATTGACAAGCTATGCTTCATCGAAGAGTCCATTATTCAAATTATCTTCTAAAGTCATTTTTCTTTAGTCTGTAACAACAAGTCATTGAATTATGCCTATTGCACTCAGAAGGTCACTCAACTAGATTTTTCAAGTTTTGGATTGCCAAATACCTATTTTACCCTCTAAATTATAAACATTTATCTTCTTTTTATTTTTTTAAACTTTTTAATATTATAATTTTTCCCTTTTTAATTTATATTATGGACTTACTTATAGAATAAATAAATATTATTTATAAATTAAAAAAATAAAAAGTACTTAAGCATATATAATGCTGGAATAACAAAATAATGAGCATAGTAAAAAAATAAATTAGAATAATTTGTTAGTAATAATAATTTTAGTATTAAAAAAATCAAAATTTATTTATACAATTCAAAATGAAAAAAATAAAGGTTGTAAAATATATATTCCATGCACGTAATATAAATATAATTATTTAAATAAAGATATTTTTATAATATACATTATATATTCTTGAAAATTATGCTCAATTATATTATATATATTCTATGCACGACTTAACATAGCATATTTTACCCTATATATAATGTATATTATAAAAATACCTTTATTAAATAATTATTCATATATTACATGCATGGAATATATATTCTACAACCTTCATTTTCTTTCATTCTGAATTGTGTAAATAAATTTTTGAATTTTTGTTGTTAATACTAAAATATTATTACGAACAAATTATTCTAATTAATATTTTGTTATACTCATTATTTTGTTATTCCAGCATTATAGATGCTTAAATACTTTTAATTTTTTTAATTTATAAATAATATTTATCTATTCTATAGGTAAGTCCATAATATAAATTAAAAAAAAGGAAAAATCATAATATTAAAAAGTTTAAAAAAATAAAAAAGAAGCTAAATGTTTATAATTTAGAGGGTAAAATAGGTATTTTGGCAATCCAAAATTTGGAAAATCTAGTTGAGTGACCTTCTGAGTGCAATAGGCATAGTTCAATGACTTTGGTGTTACAAACGAAAGAACAGTGACTTTAGAAGATAATTTGGGATAATTGAGTGACCATTTGAGTATTGACTCCTTCTTAGGATATCAGTCAATCTTTCAGGTTTTCAGAAAGTAACTACAGTATTTTCATATCTTTTCAGCTAAATAAGATAGTCAACTACGGATATAAGATAAAACCATATAAAAATCTTCTCAGGTGCCTGATCCACAACTTCAAAGCCCCTTTAAAATTAGAAACATATTCCCAACGGAGCAAAAGAGAGTCACAAAAGAGGTTAAAAGATTCAAAAGCTAACAAGACAACTACTACTTCATAATTAATTGCAATTAAAATTCTTTTCATAAGCATTGTATGATCCAGATTTTTTTTTATAATCATGGTGTCCGGACCAACTTACACGCACCTCGACTAATTATATTTGATACCTACTACCTCCCACCTCTATGATCCGTATTGTTGTGAGATGCAAATAGCTTTGTAGAAGGGGTAACTCTCAAAGATAAAATGTTCTTCTTTAATTTATTTCAAAATAAACCATTTAAATATTATCCAGCCTTTATATGATTATATCACATCCATGACATTGTTCATTGACTAATTTTCCGTTTGTTCCAGGACTAGCAATAAACATTCACTACAAATACAGAGATGACGAGAGAATCCGTGGAATCTTCAACTATTAGTAGAATTTAATACTTGATACCACCAGCTACTATGCACCCGTAGAATTCAAAGGGTAGACTCTCTTGAGATTCACACAACGTATTACTACTAGGCTTATTTTTACATCCTAAAGGACTCCGAAAATTTCCTTCAGAGTGATGACATGCTGCATAGTATTTGAAGCTACCTACGGTGAGAGTAAATCCAGTCAAACACAAAGGACAAAGTCTTGCCCGAAATGCTAAGGAAAGTGAAGTCATCTATTAACAACAACAACAACAACAATAAACCTAGTGATATCCCACAAATTGAGTTCTGGGGAGGTTAGAATGTACGCAAACCTTATCCCTATCTTACGAAGGTAGATAGGTTGTTTCCGATAGACCCTCGGCTCAAAAGAAAAAAAAACTAAAAAGGAAGCAGAAACAACAAGTAGTAACCATAACAAGCAAAAGTAATATAATAACCGAAGCGAAAAACGACATATAGTAAAAGAAATATGCAAATACGAAGAAATGAAAGTACGAGACTAACGCTAATGAGACCGGCATATAAATAAGACATGCCCACTTAACCACTACCCTTCTACCCTAATTCTCAAGCTCTGTACTTTCCTATCAGGGTCATGTCCTCAGTAAGCTAAAGTAGCGCCATGTCATGCCTAATCACCGCTTCCCATTCTTCTCAGGCCTATCTCTGCCTCTCCTCAGCACCCCCCCCCCCTCCCCTACCCATAGCTAACCTCTCACACCTCCTTACTGGGGCATCTATACACTTCCACTTCACATGCCCGTACCATCTCAATCTAACTTCCTTCATCTTGTCCTCTACGGGTGCCTCCCACCTTTTCCCGAATATCAACATTCCTTATCTTATCTAACCTAGTATTCCCACATCTTAGCATCCTCATTTCTACTACTTTCTTCTTCTAGACATAGGTATTCTTAACAGGCCAACATTGTGCCCCATATAGCATAGTAAGTCTAACCACCACTCTGTAAAACTTACCCTTAAGTCTAGGTGGCACCTTCTTATCACACAAAACCCCGGAAGCGAGCCTCCATTTTATCCATCCCCCTCTAATACGATGTGTGACATTCGTCAATCTCACCATTACCTTGGATAATATATCCGAGGTACTTGAAAATTCCCCTTCTTAGGGATGACTTGTGAATCCAACTTCACTTCCATACTAGCATCATCGGTCACGTCGCTGAACTTGCATTCCAAGTACTCTGTTTTAATCCTGCTCATCTTGAAACCTTTTGACTCCAGGGTTTGTCTCCAAAACTCCAGCCTCGCGTTAACACCACCTCGCGTCTCGTCAATAAGTATTATATCATCCGCAAATAACATGTACCATGGAACCTCCTCTTGAATGTGCTGCGACAGAACATCCATCTCTTAGGCAAATAAAAACAGGCTAAGTGTGGATCCCTGATGCAAGCCCATCCCGATAGGAAAGTGTTCCGAGTCCCCTCCCACCATCCTAACTCGTTCTTAACACCATCATACATATCCTGGATCATCCTAGTATAAGCTATGGGCACACCTCTAACCTCCGAACACCTCCAATGAACCTCCCTCGGAACCTTGTCATAAGCTTTTTCTAAGTCGATAAACACCATATGCAAGTACTTCTTACTATCCCTATACTGCTCCACTAGTCTCCTGATAAGGTGAATGGCTAGGTCTAGTGAATTCTTAAACACTCATGCTAGGTATAATATAGCAGAAGGAAGTAGAAAAGGCATCAAGTAAGAGTCTAAGAGTAAGAAATTACTAACGATTAAAAGTAATAAACCTGAATATTTCAACATTCTAAAACTTAGCAACTATTATCTAGTATTTAGGGGAGGAATAGTACTTGAAAGCCAAGTGATTGCTCCACATTATAAGAGAAAAGATAATGATTTTGTATTACGCGTGCAGGGCATTATCCAAACTAGTACATGCCAAGATATGAACCTGTAGAACAGATTTTGGTGATGGACTGGTTGCTTCAGATTATGAAATGAGAAGTCCCAAAAAATTTTCAAAAAGACCTAACGTAACGATCCAACAGGTTGTTAAGAATTCACTAGACCTAGACAGGATTACTTTTGTTCCCCTATTAATAGATGTTTTATGACTTGCATGTATGGTTAGTTCGGGTCCCGGGAGGTTCGGGAGTGATCTGGAATACTTAATATCTAACTAGAGGCTTAAAGTTAAGAGAGTTGACCAAAGTCTAACATTTTGGGTAAACATACTCGGCATCTTGATTTGAAAGTTCTTATAGGTTCGTATGATGATTTTGGACTTGTACGTATATACGGATTAGGACCATAGGGGCTCGGGTGCAAATCGGCACTATTGCATGAAAATTAAAAGTTTAAGGTCCATAACCTTGACTGGAGAGTTGATTTTGTGTTGCAACATTTTTATTTGTGTTTTGAGCCTTTGGACAAGTCCATATAGAGTATTTGGAATTGTCGGGATGGTTTGGAGGGGGCTCGATTGAGTTTTGGCATTTTTGGAGCAAGTTGTTGAAAGATTTGATGTGCCAAAAAATAATTTTCAGCACTTGACCTGACTTTACGAAATAACTGATCGCAATCTAAAGAGAATTTGGAGATGATCCAAAAATGAAAAGTATATCCCTTTGAATCTAGTTTCCAGAAATTCAAATCGTTCGTCATTCCGACATATGTACGAAAAGTTATGATTATTTTAATAAAGTAAGGGTAATGTTATAATTTTGCAAAATCGGCACTAAAAATCTCTGCACCTTGTCTATATAACCTCATTTAGTACTTGGACTTTATTTTATCATTTTGGGTGCTAGAGGACTCGGAATGAGGCGATTTTTCAAGAGATTATACCTAAGACGATGGGTAAGTGATTCTCACTCAAATTTATGATTATAACATGATCTATCATCGGTTTTTTCCTTAGAATCAACGATTCAAAAAGGAAAAGGAATTTTTAACTTGAAAGTTAAAAAAGTGTATTTTGGGGTTTTGAATACCGATTTGCACTCGAGTTGTCCGGGTTTTGACCACATAGGCCCAGGTTGACTTTTTGTTGGCTTTTGAGATTTTGTTAATGATCGAAGCTTTATCATTTGAATTGAGTTCAATAGCTTTATTTGAATTCTTTGAGTACTCTTTGGGCTAGATCGGGCTCGTTTGATGGATTTGGAGCTAAAAAGGCGGATTTTGAAGAATAGATCCAGCCCGGGATAAGGTACGTATCTTGCTTAACCTCGACTTGAGGCAATTTTTTCTAAAATAAGACTTATATGATAAATGCTACGTGTTTGGGAGTGACGTATATGCGAGGTGCAGAGCGTATATGCAGATATCAAGGTTGTACCATGCTGGGGTAGATTGGCTTCTTTATGCCTTGTTTTGGTACATGTTCTACTTGTAACATGCTTCACTCGTTTGTATGACTACTTGAGCATTATTATGCATGCTAGAGACTATGTTTAGGCTTTTGGTATTTTATTTGGGCATGATGGGCTAAATGTATGTTGGATTACATGTTATAACTGTGGTGCATATGCATACACCATATGCATATGCCATGCATATTTATATCTCTTGTACATGTGCATTGCATCATGCATGTCAATCTCTCATGTACATGCATGGTGTGGATGAGAGTGATATTGGCACGATAGGTGTTTCCGTGCGATATATATATATATATATATATATATATATGGATGGTTAGTATGAGAAGGATATTGGCACGATGGATGTTTCCGTGCGGATTAATATATATATATGCATGGTAAGGATGAGAGTGATATTGGCACGATGGGTGTTCTGTGCAGATTGATGATTGATTATAGAGCTCTCCAATATGGCGCATGGAATGGATCTATCCCTCCGGAGTCACGTGATTACCTATGTTACCTTGGGCTGTGTGTGTGCAGGTTGTGAGAAACCGACTGGTTTCTGGTTTGACATGAGATGCGCGTATTCATGCATTCTTATATGCATCATTCATGCATATCATTCTTAGATGCTACTCGGTGCATTTTACATATGCATGAGACTTATTAGTAGGTTGTCGGACACTCGGAGGGTGTCCGTTGATGTAAAGTTTGAATCTATCATGCATAGACATTCTAGACTCATGTAAAAGCATTCGAATAAATGTTGCTTGACACGTATCTCCTTTATATGCGGATTAAATGCATTGATATATGCTTTTGATCATGATATCTAAGAAAAACATGCTTCCTATCTTGTACTTCGATTGTGCACCTTATTATTCATATTTGTTGCTCCTTGATTGTTTCACTATTTTTGTATATGCTTATGAACTGCACAGGTTATATAAAGTGAGTATCTTTTGACTAAATACCGCCACTACTTCATTGAGATTTGTCTTGATACTTAATGAGTACATGGGGTCGATTGTACTCATACTACACTTCTGCACCTTGCGTGCAGATTCTAGAGTTGAGTTGTTGCAAAGTTCGAAAGCGAGCACTGAAGACATATCAACATCTTAGTTATCACTTGCTATTTGTTCATGGTAGCCTAGGATCTTATATTTCTATTTATGTATATTCAACCTCATAATGTACTCTTTCATATCTGCAGAGTATTCTTATTTCTAGTTGCTCATGACTTGTGACACCACTTCTTGGAGTAGTTTGTATTAAATTTCGTTTCTTATTTTATTATTTATTTGATGTTCAGTTTAGGTTGTCTTGTATGTTGTTTAGTTCGCCTAGCGGGTTGGGTTAGATGTCATCACGACTTGGTGGGATTTGAGTCGTGAAACCTATCTACTAACAAGGAGACTTGTTGCGAACCTTTTCTATACTTATCCCGGAAATCGCTTATACTTGCAACATGGAGGAGTGATCAGCCAATTTTTACATGGAGAAGCCGGCATCATTTCACTAAGATAGAAAAGATCCTCTATTAATTAAAGATTCCAAAAGGATATGTTATTTGTATGGTACTGAGTTACTAGCCTCTCTCCATGTGTTATTTTCTTTTACCAGAATGAGAAAACGAAATTTTCAAAAGATAAACTAATGAGCTGTATCATCATATATGCTTGCAGGCCAAATATAATTCATGGTAAACATGATTTAACCATAGAGGACTGCTTAGGTAAGAGGGAACCAAGTGCAAAGTCAGATTAGTGGAGCATTGGGAGGACAACTGTACATACTGACAACAGACATCACCAATAAACAATTGCCTGTAAGGATTACAGAGCAACTGGAGTTGCTGTATTCCTAATGATATGGAGGCGTTGATTGAACACACAACTCCGACTCATCTTCTTCATCATCGTCGTCATCTGCATCTACCCAGTTACTAGGATGGTGTTGAGAAGCATGACCTTTCAAATCTGTCATGCCTGAAGAACACAATTGGAGCATCTTAAGCTGATTAGACTAGAAAAATTAAAATGACCAGAGTTGGAATCTGACTAACCTTGAGGTTCTTCCAAATGATTTCTGTCCTCAGAAGGGAAGCTAATGGATATTGTCAAGAAAAGCCACTTTCGTCTGGGAAGTCCACTTATAAAATACTTTGAATTTCACACCTATTTTCAAATTCACCATCAAAATCCATTATCTCGCTCACATAGATCATCTGGATGATTGGAGCATGTGTATCTGCGTGTATGTGTGTGTGTGTATGCAGTTTCGTCTAGTTACTATGTCCATCCTAGATACCGCTAGGGGCTGTCTGGTTAAGGGACTACTTAAACAAGGGTTTATAACATGAATTGCTATGCAATGAATAATAATCTAGGGATTGATATGCAGGGACTGCCTACTTTAAGGGTAATTTTGTCTTTCCGATACTTTATCCTTGAATTGTTAATATACATTATCATTTCAGATTCTATCCCGCATAAAATAATATTTAGATTCACGTATAAATTATGCATGCACGTATATAGAGTTTAATATCGGAAACCAACGCTGCATAAGTTATGTAGAGTTTTATACTTGAAAACTATTTAAGTAGATATTACATCAGTGATGCAGAGCTTTAATATTTCAAATGAAAGAGTGTATTAGATAAGGAATTTCATTGGATTACTTTTCTTATGAGGTCAGCCAAATGACCGCTTAACGTAAAGAGAGCTGACTCAGCATAACATGTTATCCACTACAACCTGGAACAACCACGTGGAAAATGCAGAAGAAAATATGCAAGAAATTTGAAACGGTTGATATAGGTGCCCTGTCGTATAAATACCTTCCCATTATATTAGCTTCAGATGGACAAAGGTTTATAGTTTGGGACCAAAACCTCATACTTCTTACCCCTCGATAGGTTTGTAAAATATGTACCTATAATTGAAACTTTTGGCAAACCAATTTTACTTGACATGTTGGCTAGCTTTAACCACTTTAGCTTATGTTTTGCAGTTAATAATAGGTTTAAAAATGGAGCATTAAAATTGCTAATAACTTTGACAGCAAAATAAGTTTAGGATACTCATTATGTATATCAGACATATCTCTTCCAGCAGCTCCAGCTTCAGAAATGTGTATTGCACCAATTCGGTGAATTTCCCTTAGTTCAATATCATTTTCATTTCTACCCCCTCCAGGTTCAGCACCATTACCACCTTTTGTTCTGCTTCCTGTTTTTTAGTTGAAATTTATGACAATTAAGTAAATATTACCATCAAATATCTTGTACCATCTATAAACAAGAGTTCAGAGAATAATAACCTGAAAGATCGGACCAAATCCTGGTCTGATCAGATGGAAGCCCAGAATTCCCTTTTGATCTCTCCTGGGGTGGGGCCTGTCTTCCATCATTAGCCTCACCGTGGGAAGTGCCAGCAACTTGTGGATTTTCAGAGGAGCCAGCAGTATTGAGCTGGGACATAAGCATGGTTGCAAGTACCAAGGTGGCATCAAAAGTTGAGATCGAGCCATCATCTAAACCAAATTTTGGCGTCATTAGAATTGGCCTGTCCATGATTTCAGTTCAATTAGAAGAAAATCTTATATGAAAACAAAAAACTTGTGCCTAAAACAGCAAAGAAGAAATCTACTAAAGAATTGAAATTGTACGACATTAAAAAAGTCATAATAATTGAAGGGACACACATATGCACACAAATGCACATTCATTAGTAGTTTAACATGGTCCATACACTAGATCCACGAGACTCCGAAGTAGTATGTACTGGGTCCAGTAACAGGTAAAGCCAAAAGTTGCGACCCGTCTTGTCAGGAGAGATGGCCAACCTTATCTCCCACAATAATCAACTGCAATTAATTTAAACATACTAGCCAAATTGATTAAGTAGCAGACATGTCTTTGGACGTTATTGCGTTCACCTTTTCTTTCATTTTCTTAGTAATAGTAAGTGAATATCCTCATTAAGCCGTTTTACAAAAACCATACAATCTAAATTATCATTGTGATGAGAGCAGATTAGTATTATACTCCTTTGAATTACTGATCAACCATCCAAGCCAACAAGTGCTGATATGGAGAATGTCCTGACTTCACAATAGCTTTCTGTGCAAATATCCTAAACGCAAAGAGTTCCTCTTACTGAAGACAAGGACAGGGTAAAAAAAAACAACGACGAACTGATGTCAATGGAGAAGCAGAGTGAGATTATCTTACTCGCCAGCTTTATCAAAATAGAAGTGTATGTCAACTTCACATCCCTCACAGAAAGAAAGGAAGGCCTGAATAGAAAATTTGCAAAAGAAACAAAAAAGAAGGTTCAGCAAACATTACAAAGACCTCCATAAAACACAAGAACTATTTTACAGCAACAAAATTGTGATTACATGTCATCAATGAAATAAATGAAGAAAAAGGTTTCAGACTTGGAAAAGGCTTAGTTGGATTAGAAAAGTTCCTATCAGCGACGAGAAACGAGGATACCTTCGATTCCTTCACTCCAAAGGTCACATCCACAGGGTTTCCGATATGATTGTACTGCACAAACTCTTCAGTAGGATCTATCCACAACTGAGTGTGTAGTGATGAATCATTGTCTACAAAGAAAGATCTAAAGTTTAAAACTGCCTACAAACAAGAAAGAGAAAACAAAAAGAAAATGGAAAAAAAGAAGAGACTGACCCAGTATACCTTTTGTTGGGTCTATATAACTTCTGAGCTCAACAGCTTTCCCTCCAATTTCAGTTGCAGCATCAGGAGGCAAGGAAGTTGGATTGGTAGCAATGATTGTGATCTCCTGAAGGGTTGTCTGGAAGTTGGACAATAACCTGTTCAGATCACGAGGCCTCACCACAAAGTTGCTTGGAAGCTTTCTCCTATCAAGGGATAGGTGTTGTATGTCAGGTTCAACATTGCAAGTAATCCAATAAGCTTTCCTCATACCTGTAAAATTAGCATGGTGGTGCTATACATCAACTGGATCATCTAAGTTGTACATATCAAGTAATCTGAAAGATTAAGCAGGTCATGAGGCGTTGAGAGATGTATGGGAAATCTCTAACTCCTCTTGATGTATTCAATGGTGCAAATCATTCCTTCATGATACAAATTGTGAAAGCTCAACTGAAAGACTGCTAATAAGTGCTCGGGAAAGTTTAAAACAGAAAATGTTGAAAACTATTACAAGTAAAACTATTAAGCATTACTTCCAGGAGATTAAAATATAACAAATGTAAGCATAACACTTCCAGGAGATTAAAATATGACAAACTACATAGTCGCAATATTCCAATGATACTCCTGTAAGAATCTGGCAAAAAAGAGTATGTAACATATATTATTTTTAAGTTGTTTCAAATTTCGTACTTGGAAAACCCAGGTTCCTTAAGATGCATCCCTAAAGATAGAGATTTTATACTAGAAAAGCCAAACTATTGTTTACTTCTGAGATTATCTTGCTAAATTTCCACATTAATTTTACAATTATTTTGTAATTATCTGTTTAGATTCTTATGATGTCAAATTTATCTATTAGATTATACTTGATTTTTTCATTTATTACATCCTATTCATTGTTATTATAACTTGCTTTAGTTTGAAATTATCTTTATCATTTAATTAGATAGGATCTGAAAACTACGGATCTTTTTATTATCTCTCCCTCACCTCTCCTATAAATTCCCCTCCGTATCTTTTCCTTACCTTTCTCCTTTCTCTCTTTTTAGTACTGCATCGATCTTAGTATAGGAGCATAAATTCTAATTCATCGCGTGGCACTCTTAATATCCATATCTGTGAACATAATCATCACACTCTCCTCTACCAAATAACCCCATCCTCAGCATTCAAATGAAACCTGCTTTTGTCAAAGGCTCATTTAAGGCGTGCCTAAACCCTGAAGTCCAGAAAAGCTCAAGGACGGTATTTCGCCTCGCTTAAGCTACGCTTCAGTGTAGGGAATGCACTAAGGCGGGAGCATTCATTTCTCATGAGTTCTATCTTGAATGGAGCGGTACTAAACAACAAATATAATCGGCAAAGAAGTATATTAGTTGTTGAGGAAAACATTAAGAATGAATTTATTACTTTTTCTGAACTTACATATATAATTGTATTTTTGTCCTTCATTGTGCCTTTTTTACCAAAGCCCATGCTTAAATTGCGCTTTGCGCTTAAAGCACCTAAAGCGCTTTTTAGAGCTTTTTGCCTTTGACAACACTGGTTTCACGACATCGGTGCAGCTACGGTAGGGAGGTTATCTCGACAATCACTCTCAGTTATTTTGAGATTTTGGAAGTTGGGGACAATATTAAGGTTCTGCAAGACAGTATAAAAAGTAACGACTTGACCACCTTGAGGAACTTGTCTTTCCGCTCAATACTGAGTTAATGTAAGGTGATTCAATAATTTTTTTCCCATGCATAACCATGAAAACCTTGCAAAAGGAAACCCTTCTCAGAAAGAACCCATAAAAACTATCACTCGGTGAAAGGATCAACAGTCAAGATAATAATATCATTCTGTTTTATTTATCCTAATCATTGATTACAGAGGGTCAAGTTTTCGCCCACCAAGACAGCATTATGCAGCTTCTAAAAATGAGATATTTTATATCAGACCCTAGATTTTTTCAAATTAGTTTACATTTATTTCGTTTTTATTCTTTAACCAAATTATGATTAGATAAATATATTTTATCCCGCAGTAGGGCAGCCCGGTGCACTAAGCTACTGCTATACACGGGGTCCGGGGAAGGGCGGACCACAAGGGTCTGTTGTACGCAACCTTACCCTGCATTTCTACAAGAGGTTGTTTCCACGACTCGAACCCGTGACCTCCTGGTCACATGGCAGCAACTTTACTAGTTACGCCAAGACTTTATCCCGCAGTATTATTACAAAATTTAGTTTGATTTTACCATTGTCCTTTTTCAATATTGAGTCTCAGTTCTCTTAAGAGTTCTATTTTGTTCATTTTCCCTAATTTATAAATAGGAACATTAATTTATTTATTTTTGTGCGGTAAAGATTACAAATAGGAATATAGTGTATATTGTTCTAATGAATATATTAGTCTAAGAACCATTGGTTGGTTTTTGAACTTGAAGGGTTCGACGTGAGCTTATTTTAGACAAATACCACATTGGAATGGAGGGGAATGGAGGGGGCCTAAAAGGACGAGCTGGGAATTCAATTTTTGAGGGGTCTTTTAGATTTGTTAAATAGTAAGTATTGTATAGTGTCCCACATCGGGAAGTAGGTACCTATTATTATGTAATCAACGTATATAAATAGGGCATTGTACAACACTTTAGTCATAATTAATAAAACTTTCCCGTGCTATACTTCTCACATGGTATCAGAGCGTTAGTGAGAAACATCCATGAAAGAAAACTCCGCCAGACAGTCGTTGTGTGTCAATTTCCGGCGACTTTTAGGGTTGTTATTGCGTCACCTATGTTTCCCTCAGTGTTGTCCTAAAACCAACACCACCGCATGGTCCTACACCCTCCTGCGACCAAACCCCAGCAAACCCCACCAAAAATTACCACCACACGCGCTGACCATAAGGAGGAAAATTCCGACGAGATCTCTTCACGCGTGAGCTGCCCTCCGGCCAGTTTTTGACAAAAGTTCTTTTGGACAGCTTGCTCGCGAAGCTATTTCGAGCATATCCATCAGGTTTCATCAAATTCCGACGGCTTCTTTATTTTCCGGCGAGATTTCTGGCGATTGTTCAGTTTCGGGCAAGATACAGTGTTTTTTCTTCACTATTCCTGCGAGCTTTTTATTGTTCTTGATTGTCTATGCTATTTGGTCCAACAATGTCTTTGGGACTTGATATTTTTGGTTCTAAAAATACGGGTTCTGGAAATTCAAGTTTGATGGTTACTTCGGAATCCTTAATGGAAGTTCAAACTACTTAGCCCGGACTTCTTCTGTTGAGTTGTGGTGCAAGGGTCAAGGTGTTCAAGATCACCTAGCCAAGAAGACTAGTGATGGGGATAAAAAGGCCAAAGCACTCTAGGAGAAAATTGATGCTCAATTATGTTGTTTGTTAAGGCAATCGATGATTCCAAGTTAATGCCTTTGTTTCGTGCATTCCAGATATGTTATTCAGTTTGGAAGAAGGCTCGTACTTTATACACTAATGATATATCTCATTTTTATGATATGATATCTCTAATGACAAACTTAAAGAAACAGGAATTTGGATATGTCTACCTACTTGGGACATTGGGACAAGTACAGGCAATTATGGAGGAATTTGAAAAGTTGATGCCAGTCACGGCTAGTGTTGAAAAACAACAAGAGCAACGACAGAATATGTTTCTAGTTCTTACACTTACTGGACCGCCTAATGACCTTGACTTAGTGAGAGACCAAATTTTGGCTAGTCCTTCGATTCCTACAGTTGCTGAACTATTCTCTAGATTGCTTCGTCTTGCTGCGCCACCCAGTCACACAGTGGTCTCACCACCAACTGTTGACTCCTCTATTCTCACATATCAAACAATGGAAAACCGGATATCTCGGGCTATGGAGAATCGACGAGAAGGTCGTTTTGGGAGATCTCAACCCAAGTGTTCTTATTGTAATAAACTTGGACACCCTCGTGAAGTGTGCTATTCTTTACATTGTCGACCACCCAGAAACGCTCGTGTTGCTCAGACCGAGACTACAAGTAACCAAGGAATTTCTTTATCTGAAGGGGAATATAATGAGTTACTTCAGTATCAAGAAAGTAAGCAGGCATCTCCACAAGTAACCTCTGTTGCTCAGATTGATGCTCCAGTTGCTGGTAATTCTTTTGCTAGTATTTCTCAGTCTAGTACTCTTGGATCGTGGGTCATGGACTCGGGAGCTTTTCATCATATCTTTGGTAATAAATCACTTCTGTCGAATATTGTGTATTCACATTCTCTTCCTACTGTTACTTTAGCTAATGGGTTCAAAACTAAAGCAAAAGGAGTTGGACAAGCTAATCCCTCATCTTCTGTCACTCTAGATTTCGTTCTTTATGTCCCTGTCTATCCTTTTAGTCTTGCATCTATCCTTTTAGTCTTGCATCTGTTAGTCATTTGACTCGAGACTTCCATTGTTGTATATATTTTATTGTTGATTCTTTTATTATGCAGGACCGCAGTACGGGGCAGACGATTGGCATATGGCTTGAATCACAAGGTCTTTACTACCTTAACTCACTCAATTCCTCCACAGCATATCCAGTTAGAGATCCTCGAGACAATGGTGCCTAGTTTGTCTAGTTTATCTACATTAGATTGTAAGTCGTGTCAACTTGGGAAACATACCTGAGCCACCTTTTCGCGTAGTGCTGAGAGTCGTCTAAAGTCAATTTTTTTTTAGTTCATTCTGATATATAGGGGTCCTAGTAGAGTTAGTTCAACCTTAGGATTTCGTTATTTTGTTTGTTTTATTAATAATTACTCAAGATGTACTTGGATTTTCCTAATGAAAGATCATTCTGAGTTGTTTTCTATGTTCCAGAATTTTTGTGCTGAAATTAAAAATCAATTTGGTGTTCTATTCGTACTTTTCGTAGTGATAATGCTTTAGAGTACTTATCCTCTCGGTTTCAGTAATTTATGACCTCTCAAGGAATTATCCATCAAAAATCTTATCTGTGTACTCCCCAGCAGAATGGGTAGCAGAGAGAAAGAATAGGCAGCTCAATGAAACTGCTCGCACATTTCTCACTCAGTCCCATGTCCCGCTGCATTTTTGGGGCGATGTAGTTCTTACAGCTTGCAACTTGATTAATCGAATGTCTTCATCTGCTATCCAGAATCATATTCCACATTCAGTATTGTTCCTTCGGTCACCCTTATACTCTCTTTCTTTTCGTGTTTTTGGGAGTACATGTTTTGTTCACAACTTAGCTCCTAGAAAAGATAAGTTAGCTCCTCGTGCTCTTAAGTGTGTCCTTCTTGGTTATTCTCGAGTTCAAAAGGGGTATCGCTGCTATTCACCTGACCTTTGTAGGTATATAACAACCATTTATTATACAAGCCAAAAAATATCGTAACAAACGAGGCGGTTATAGAGAGGTTTGACTGTACAATTTTTCCATAATTTTTTTTAGTTTTCAAATGAAGAGTGCATAACTGAAAGTTAGGGGAATCAAGAAAAGAAAAAAGGAGATGGTTGAAGTGTCGGAAATTCACATGTTTGAAGGATCACTGAAAGCTTATGGAAAATAATCAAAGGACTGGTGGCAGAGTTACTCGGTACTGTGCTGGTGGAAGGTAGCAGATGCTCGATGGAATAGTCGAGGTGTGCGCAAGTTGGCCTGGACACCACCATCATTAAAAAAAATGCAAAGGACTGGATTAGGTAGTCAAAGGAACTATAACTTATTTTTTTTAGATGAAAAGTGGATAACGGTTGACTACATTATTATCTTAGAAATTGATTTGGCAAATTAAGTCTTTAAAGTTGGATTATTCACGTAGATTCACGTAGTATCTGTAAATACCTAGTGTAAAGGATTAGGCAAATTAGACACTTTTAGATGCAATTGTATTCTACACAAGCATCAGAGGCTGTCTAATATAGCTTTTACACTTTCAACAACAATGGACTGCTCTGTTCTTTTCTGAGAAATGTTAAGTGTGTATTATTGGATCATGTACTAAGCATGGTCAAGTTGCTTTATTTTTATTGTTCCTTGAGCCGAGGGTCTATCGAAAACAACCTCTTTACCTTTATAGAGTAGGAGTAAGGTTTACGTACACACTACCCTCCACGGACCCCACTTTTGGAATTACACTGGATTTTTTGTTGTTGTTGTTGTTGTTGTTGTTGTTAACCTTACTTAACTTCTTTTAATCATCTTAATATATCTGAGATCTTACCTGTACCTACTTGTGAGGAATCCACATCAACAGCACCACCACAACCACAACTACTTATACATACTTTTGAGGAGTCTACAATTGCTCTTCCTACATCCCAGCCGCAAGGCCACCACTCTTGACTTATCATTGTCGTCCACGTCCAGCATCAGGCCAGGTAATTCACGTCCCAGCATCAGATTCCGCACCTACTGTGGACTTGTCTCCTCCTAGTCCATCCAATTGCACCTCCAATTGCACTCCGAAAAGGTGTACGATCCACACTTAATCCTAATCCCCATTATGTCGGTTTAAGTTATCATCGTCTATCATCACCTCATTATGCTTTTATATCATCTTCGTCCACTGTTTCCATCCCTAAGTCTACAGGTGAGGATGGCGACAGGCTATGGTTGACGAGATGTCTGCTTTACATGCGAATGGCACTTAGGAGCTTGTTCCTCTTCCTTCAGGTAAGTATACTATAGGTTATCGTAGGGTTTATGCGGTCAAAGCCGACCCAGATGGCCAGGTTGATCTGCTTAAGGTTTGTCTTGTTGCATAAGGATACACTCAGATATTTGGGCTTGATTATAGTGACACTTTCTCTCCCGTGGCTAAAGTAGCATATGTTCGCCTCTTTTTGTCCATGGTTGTTGTACACCATTGGCCTCTTTATCAGTTAGACATTAAGAATGCTTTTCTCCACGGTGTTCTTGAAGAATAAGTTTATATGGAGCAACCACCTGGTTTTGTTGCTCAAGCAGAGTCTAGTAGTCTTGTATGCCGATTGCGCAGGTCACTATTGGTTTGAAACAATCCCCTCGAGCTTGGTTTGGTAAGTTCAACACAGTTATTCAGGAGTTCAGCATGACTCGTAGTGAAGCTGATCACTCTATGTTTTATCGGTATTCTGCTCCTAATCTGTGTGTTTATTTAGTGGTTTATGTTGATATTGTTATTACTGGCAATGATCGGGATAGTATTACTAATCTGAAGCAGCATCTCTTTCAGCACTTCCAAACTAAGGATCTGGGCAGAATGAACTATTTTCTAGCTATTGAGATCGCTCGCTCAGTGCTCAGGTATTATTATTTCACAACGAAAGTATGCCTTAGACATTTTTGAGGAGACTGGAATGATGGGCTGCAAACCTGTTGCCACTCCTATGGATCCGAATGCTAAGATTCTGCTAGGACAGGGGGAGCCTCTTACCGATCCTACGAGATATAGGAGGTTGGTTGGAAATTGAATTACCTCACAGTGACTATGACTATACCTGACATTTATTTTCTTTTCCTGTGAGTGTTATAAGTCAGTTTATGGATTCTCCCAGTGATAGTCACTGGGATGCCGTTGTTCGCATTCTTCGCTATATAAAGTCAGCTCCAGGCAAAAGATTACTATTCGAGGATCGAGGCCATGAGCAGATTATTAAGTTAGTGTTATCAAAGGCAAAAAGCGCAAAAAAGCTCTAAGGTCCGTTGGGGCTTTAAGCGCAAAGAGCAAATAAAGCGTGGGCTTTAATGAAAAAGGGCGCAATGGGAAAAAATGTAAAAATATGCATGTAGTCCAAGACTAATCATTATAAGCATGAATAACAAATATATGGACAAAGAAATTGAAAACAAATCACTATAAAGTGAAATATCAATTGTTTAAGGTCGCCTTTTCAGGATTACACTCATTGGCAAGGAAGAGTATGCCTTAGAGCTTTGATGCGACACTAAAGCGCCCAGAAAGCGAGGCGAAGCGCTCAACATGTTATGAGCCTCGCTTCAAGGCTTAAGCGCGCCTTTGACAACACTATATTGGGTACATAGATGCTGATTGGGCGGGAGCACCTTTTGATAGACGTTCTATGTCTGCATATTGTGTTCTAGTAGGAGGTAATTTGTTCTCTTGAAAAAGCAAAAAACAGAATGCAGTTGCTCGATCTAGCGCAGAAGAAAGGATATCGGGCCATGACTATGGCAACGTGTGAGCTAGTTTGGATCAAGCAGTTGCTCAAGGAGTTGAAGTACGGAGAAATTAACCAGATAGAGATAATCAAGTTGCTCTTCATATTGCGTCAAATCCGGTGTTCCGTGAAAGGACTAAACACATTGAGATCGACTGTCACTTTATTAGAGAAAAGATACTCTCAGGAGATATTGTTACAAAGTTTGTAGAGTTGAATGATCAACATGCAAATATTCTCACCAAATCTCTTACTGGTTCTCGTATTAGTTACATAGCTTGAGGGGGAGTGTTAAATAGTTAGTAATGTATAGTGTCCCACATCGGGAAGTATATACCTATTATCATGTTATCATTGTATATAAATAGGGCATTGTACAACACTTTAGACATAATTAATATAACTTTTCCGTGCTATACTTCTCACAAGATTATAACCAAATGGACAAACCCAAAGGTTAGACCAGAGCTAACGATACCTTGGCAATTAGGCATGGGCCGTTACAAGTGGTATCAGAGACTATACCTCTTAATAGCCTACAGACTGCTAATCATTAAATTCGAAAGGAGGTTCACTATGATACTTTCCTTTAGGGGTGTTCATCGGTAGGTACGGTACATTATTTAGTCATTCCGGTTCGGTAACTGGTAAAGTTGTTGCCATGTGACCAGGAGGTCACGGTTTCGAGCCGAGGAAACAACTTCTTGCAGAAATGCAGGATAAGGCTATGTACAATAGACCATTGTGGTCCGGCCCTTCTCCAGACCCCGCGCATAGCGGGAGCTTAGTGCACTAGTTCAGTACTTTTGGTATTTGGTTTCTTAAAATGCTATACCAATACCATACCGAATGTAATTAGGTATGGTTCGACTTTTCTCCTTTCGGTTTCGGTTAATTCAGTCCGGTAATTTCAGTTTATTCGACTTGAATATTAACTAGTGCATAGAGCCATAGACTATAATATTTTTAATTAAAGTACTCAATAAAAACATTCTAAGTTTACCTGACTATTGACAAAATCTTTGTCCAAAAACATTAAGTATCAACTACGAGAAAAAAGGTACATAAAAAAATAAATTTGATCATTGAAATTATCATATTACTTGCTTAGAGTTAATTGTTGAAATTAGAGAATACAACAAGGACTGGTCTAACATATGCAACAACAATACAAGAGTAACGGAGAAAGAAGCACCCTAAAACCGTTGAAACATTACGTTAAACTGCTTTGCAACCTTGAGAGTAAGAATCCATTTTCCTAAAGAAGTACATTGGCTTTACTGTAAATCTCAACAGGAATGCCAAAGAAAAGTATTATTTAACTTAGTATGTTAATCAATAATATGTATAATGTGTAGTTTAGTATATATTTCAGTACAGTATTGGTATTTCGGTATCATTTTTTAAATACTAAATACCATACCTAATACTAAATTATTTTAAAAACTTAAACCAAATACCGAATACCATACACGAAAATTTTCGGTCTCGATACGGTAATTCGGTATTTACTATATTATGCACAGCCCTACTTTCCTTAGGCAAATCCCATATCTCAATAGGAAGGGAAAGTTAGAGGCCATAAAAGGCGAGCACACGATTTCAATTGTTGAAGCGCCTTTTGGACCAAAGCCCAGGAGGACAAAAATGTGAGGCCCCAAGGAGCGGACAATACCTTAGCAGTTCGGTCTGAGCCGTTATACTCTCCCTCTTAGCTTTCTTTCTTAGTTTCTCTCCATTTTGACGTTTTCTTTACCTTTCTATCTTCTCCCTTTTGGTACTATATCACACTGTGACCAAAATGTGAAGAAAAAGCATGGAAGACAAAAACGTGACCATTGATTCATGAGAATCATAGTAACATTTACCAGACCTTTGACACTATAGCTGCGAGAGTCTCTACATGTCCATCCATCAAATTAAAGATGCTCCGTCCTAATCTATAGGCTCCTAACCAGAAAATGTATTTTCCTTCTATTTGGTTAAATCCTGAAAAAGTTGGAAAAAAATGAAAAGAAATACTGTAGAGAAAGTCTTACCATTATGGCAGTTCAATGTCCACTGCACCTTTGATGCATCAGGATTAGGCAATGACACACTCAAATGATCAATGCTGGCAATTGGTGTTCTCAAAACAGAACAAATAGCCTGTAAAAATCAAGGTAAGTGAAAATTCGACAGCCGGGTAACCAGCACATTTCAGACTATGCAGCATTGCATTGCTAAAAGCATATACCTTCAAGAGCACACTACATTGCACCTGTGGACCCAAGACGGTGTAGACATCAAAAAAATCAGGTTCAAATGTCATTGATTGATAGGCAGATCTTGAGGAGTTGAGAGTGTGACATGTGAGCTGCCAAAAAAAAAAGACAATGAAGTGGGAACTTTAATTTCACATCCATTTTGATAGTTTCAGGTTTAAAGATGAGACCAATTTGCCCCCGTGTTATCAAAGGCGAAAAGCGCAAAAAAACTCTAATAAGTGCAAAGCACAAATAAAGTGTGGGCTTTAATGAAGAAAGGCGCGAATAGAGAAAAAAAATATAAATATATAATATATGTGCAGTCAAAGCGTAATAATTATTTATAAGCATGAAAAACAAATTAGGACAAATAAATTTAAAAAAATAACGATATAGTGAAATATCAATGGTTTAGTGTCGCCTCTTCAGAAGTACGCTCATTGGCAAGGAAAATATGCCTTGAAGCCTTGATGATGACATTGAAGCGTCAACATGCTTTGCGTCTCGCTTCAGGGCTTAAGCGCACTTAAAGCGTGCCTTTGACAACACTGATTTGCCCCTTGTCAAACGTTGTTGAATCATCTCCTCTTATTAAAATTTCACAGGGTTAGGGACCTTGTTATATCAGATACAACAACTACTACTACTCCTCAGTCCCAAATAAGTTGGGGTGGGCGATATGAATTATCATTTCTTTCATTTAGCTTAACTCATATCATCATCACCTTGTTATATCAGAGAATGATGCAATTTACTCTAAACTGACAAATATCTTAATTTCGAAGGGGGTTAGCTCAATTATCAAGAGTCTGATCCTAAATATGGAACCCAGCCCTATATATCCTAGGTACAAATCGGGACAATATTTGCTCCCCTGTAGAAGTTTGCAACTCTATTATTGTATTACTACGAACAACAACAACAACAACTCTCTGCGTTAGGTCTTTGCGACCGAGCTTGGAGGTGGGAATATACTTGTCTGATTTATGCGAAACCAAGCAATTTTATCATAAAAGTCACAAATTAAAGTGTGAATACATATGAGGTAAGTTGTACAAGTTTATATACAAGATCTTACATCCATTTGCTCGGTGCAAAAAAATGGGCACGGATAAGTTTTTTTTTCATGGGACAGCGGTGTTCATGCTTGGGCATCAATCAAGGTCCAACTTTTGTTTATTTTAGTTTACGCCTCATATGCCCACAACATAATCTGAAGCTTCTTTATACAACCTCGTTAATAACAAAACCCTAATTACTGTAAGAGCACGAAGTTATGGAGCAAAAGCAATCCCAAAATTACATTCATATACTTTTAGTTCTTCAGCTAACTTATTACAGAGCACCAAACACTAAGGGACTATCAAGGAAATTATAAAGTTATGATCAATTAATTGATTCTAAGACTCTGAAAAGAAATAAACATAAACCAAAGTAGTGTTCACCTGGGAAGGAGAGGCTTGAATGACAAGCTCGTTGCCAATGCGTGCGAGGCACGTGATGGATCGGGCGAATGTCTTCAGTGCATTCCCACTGAGTGTGAACTCCATTTCTTCTAGTTTCTACTACTCGCTGCAGATTTTGGGGGCAACCCTTCTGTCCAAAGGGCGGGAAGGGAAATTTGTTAAACCTCCAGAAGAGGCCTTTAATCATAATGACAATTATTATTGGTAGGGTGAAAATTATTCACATCCCGAAAATCAAACTCATTATCCAACTTTAAATAATAATATTTTCCTCCCCTAATCCTACACAATTTTATTTTGCCCTAGACATTATTTCCAATCCCCTCTCTATATAATACTAGTGAGGTTATGCCCGGGCTGAGCCCGGGCCCAACGGCTAGATGAAGCTTCACGTTAGCAAATACACAAACATTTTTATCTCCGTCGAAATTATCAAAAGGAATAGCAGAAGCAACAACTACATCTAACATTTTTGTTATTGTTCTTGCTAAAGAAAATATAGACTGTGTACTCAACTTTCAGCGAAGTTATTGACTCAATTGAACCAATTTTCACCTAAAGGTAGAGAGAATAACTCCAGAAATCTCCATTGCGAAAGCCACATTAGAAGTTCAGAACGCTTCGCTTTAAAATTCAAAATAAAGACATACACAGCGGTAAAAGTTTAATCAACCATTGAAGCTCGTCAACTACTGGTAATCCAAGATGCACTTTACATGAGAGTAATCATGGAAATACTAAGATCAACAGTCCGATATTCTAAACCCCGTCCTCTGTTGTTGTATCATATGAACAATTGATCACAAGCTTATACAATAACTAATTTAAATCTTTTGTTTCCTTCTTATATTTTGATATAGTAAACCCCAGCCTGCACTACTTCTCATCCTCATCAGAGCACTACTGTTTGTACATAACTGCTGACTCAATTAGCTATTTATCCTTCTAATCCTATGCATCTCTATTATCCAAAAATTTGGAAGACTATAGCAATTCTATCACCTATTTATTAGACTATGGAGCCCAAATTTTCCATGAAACCAGAGAATATAGTCCAAAGTTTTGAAGTACTACCCTTTGTTGTCAAAATTCGAAATACAAATCAAAGTGGCACCACAGATAAATGAAAGCTCGTTTAGAAACAAATAAACTGAAAGAGAAAGAAATTCTAACACAAACGAACTGCAGAAACTAGCAAAATGACCCAATAATTGTGCAGAAAATCGCGAAGACAGTTAAAAGAAGAAGCTGACAAATCGAACAACGAAACAAAGGTAAATGGTCAGGAAAAAGTAGAACAAAAAACGAAAATAAAATGAAGCTCAAATCACTTTCCTGTTCAACGTTTCAAGGATTTCTTCTTCTGCATCCAAACATCTGAGAACCTAATTTGCTATTTATCACTTCCTGCATGTCTCTTACTTTTAGCTATAGTTCATACCTCAACTAACAACAATCAGGAAACTAATTGCTAACCTTTATTTCTTCATTACTGCCATCCCCACTCACCAGTATCCAATTACTAAAACACTTCAAAATTATATCATTATGTAAAAAAAGATGTCTAGTAAAAAAGTTTTTGTAGATGATTATGAACCAAATTGCTTTCATCACCATGGAAGCTAACAGTCTTTTCATCCCTCAATACCTTGATTCTCATCTCACCCTCTTTGTTTGAGAACTAAAGTTTTCAGAAGGCAATTTCACAAACACATAGCAGGCCAACTGAAAGCAAAGCTGCCAAAGAAAAAGAAATTAAGATCTAGCAAACAATTGGTGATTCATTACACTTATTAAACCTAGAAGCAACACATGAACAAAGCAGAATGGGGAAGAGTAAGAAATGCCGTAGAAAAAACACATTAAACCCACCAAACATTACAAGAACTGGCATGTTTGTAAGGTAAATCATCACATCCTCAACCATCACTACATAGCTCCTAAATTAATAACATCAGCAAATATGCTCAAAGGGGCTAAAAGGATCTGTATCGGAATTGAATTCAACTCTAACTGGAATGGGGAACAACTCCAAACATACACTGATTTGGGTGAAAATCCCAAATTTTGTGATAGAGTAATTGAACAAATAAGCTACAGTATTAGCTACAAAATCAAGTAGCTGATGCAGCTTTGACTTGGGATTCAAGCCTACGCCTTGAATAATCAAAAGCATCATAGTAAAAAAAGCTGCTTTAGAAAGTTAAATTTGTAAATTCAGCACTTACCAGAGAGAGGAAGCAGGTCAGAATTAGAGTGCAATCGAGATGAAGGCTTAATAGAGGGAAAAGGAAAACACAGATAGATGAGAGAAGAAAGGCGTAGGATTATCCTGGCAGGTACTTTGCTGCTGTCAACGTTAAGCAGAGCAAAGAAATGCAGTGGAGATAGTATTGAAATGTAAGAAAATTCGAAGGGGTGCCTGGCAAATTCAGATGAACGTGTCAACAACACATGAAGTGACAAAATGAAGCAGGCATGTTGACCATCAAGTGCCAGCTTATCCTCTCTTATATATTATATATAATACTAGTAGGGATAGCCACCCAACATGAATAAAGCTATGCTATTTCAAATAAAGGTACACCAAGGATTTTCCGGTCGTTATGGGGTTACACCAAGGATCTGCGCTTAGCCCGTTCTTATTTGCCTTAGTAATGGATGCACTAACACACCATATTCAAGGGGAAGTGCCATGGTGTATGTTATTCGCTGATGACATAGTCCTGATTGATGAGACGCGGGACGGTGTTAACGAGAGGTTGGAGGTTTGGAGACGGGCTCTCGAGTCTAAGGGTTTCAGATTGAGCAGGACTAAGACGGAGTACCTGGAGTGCAAGTTCAGCGCCGAGTCGAGGGAAGTAGGCATGGATGTGAGACTTGGATCACAGGTCATCCCCAAGAGAGGTAGTTTCAAGTACCTTGGGTCGGTTATTCAAGGAGATGGAGAGATCGACGAGGACGTCACTCACCGCGTTGGAGTGGGGTGGACGAAATGAAGGCTAGCATCTGGAGTCCTATGTGACAAGAAAGTGCCACCTATACTCAAAGGTAAGTTTTATAGAGCGGTGGTTAGACCGGCCATGTTGTATGGGGCAGAGTGTTGGCCAGTTAAGAACTCTCATATCCAGAAGATGAAGGTAGCTGAGATGAGGATGTTGAGGTGGATGTGCGGGCACACTAGGATAGATAAGATTAGGAATGAAGATATTCGGGAGAAGGTGGGTGTGGCCTCTGTGGATGACAAGATGCGGGAAGCGAGGCTCAGATGGTTCGGGCATGTGCGGAGGCGAAGCCTGGATGCTCCGGTGAGGAGGTGTGAGTTGTTGGCTTTAGTGGGTACAAGAAGAGGTAGAGGTCGGCCTAAGAAGTATTGGGGAGAGGTGATCAGGCAGGACATGGCACGATTGCAAATTTCCGAGGACATGACCCTTGATAGGAAGGTCTGGAGGTCGAGCATTAGGGTTGTAGGATAGAGTGGTAGTCGAGCTTCTCCTTCTCCATTCTGGGGGGTGAAACGAGTTTGAGTAGGTTGGTCCTAGACGGCTTGTTGTTGATGTAGAGTTCACACTAACCTTACTGTTTCCCATAGCTCTGATCTTAGTTGCGGGTTATTGTTATTGCATGTCATCTATTTTATGGTTTTTAGGATGCTGTCATTATTTCTATGGTTATGTTGACAATACTGATGAATTGTCTTTTCTTTCCTTGTTTTATTTCCATCTTCCTGAGCCGAGGGTCTATCGGAAACATCCTCTCTGCCCTATCGGGGTAGGGGTAAGGTCTGCGTACACACTACCCTCCCCAAACCCCACTGAGTGGGACTTTACTGGGTCGTTGTTGTTGTTATTTCAAATAAAGGTACAGTGATAATATCTAGAAGGATGACCTTTTGCCCATAGGAGAAATAGAAGATTACAGAGTTATTACAGGAGCCATAATGTTAAAGTAATATGGCTTTCCAACAGCACCGGGTGATATGGATCTAAAAGATAGCAGCAATTACAATCGTTGTCAACAAGATGATGATGATGATAAACTATTATGTAAAATAGCACCAGGTGATATTACAATCGTTGTCAACAAGATAATAACTATTATGTAAAATAAAGTATACAACAGCATAAATTAGCCATTGACATAACTTTAGGAATCAAGTTTTCGTGAAAACACTTATGGATCATGGAGCACATTTGGTGTAGGCATGATTTTGTTACTTTAATGTGTAGACTGTAGTTAAAACATTATGCCTAAGAAGGATTTGACTAACCAGTTGTACACTATACTTTGAAAACAACATAAGCAGCACAGATGTAAAATAGGAAAAACTAAGGTTAAAAGACGCAACAAGATAAATACTGACTACTGAGCAAAACTGAATTTAGTGTATAAATTGAGAATGAGTCAATTTGCAAATCCTCACTAGCTGATTAGCTGGTACTTCAACATAGTTAATCTGGTTAACCCATCAAACTAAGCTTGGACAACTTTTTCTTAATAAGTAGTCAAGCTTGAAGACACTCTTCCTTTTGTTTTTCTTTTCCATGGTGTGTTTTCTTAATTTATTATACTCAGTTAGAGCTTGACTCAATAACCAATAGATGTACTGAATACACAGGATAACAACTTGAGGTCGACTCATAATCGGCTCAACTGAACTTGTCTGAGTTTGGTAAGACCAAGAAAACCACTGTAATGCTCATTTCCGAGTCAAGACAAGTTTGAACATCCTAAATATTTGCTCTCAGTTGTTATAGACCTTTTAGGCCTAATTTGTTTGCACTTAATGGAGGTCTGAATCTTAATCATTCAGATCTCAGACATTAAGTGCGTTTGTTTTTAAAGTCTGAATCTTAATTATTCAGATCTTAATTATTAAGTGTGTTTGTTTTATTTACTTCACAACCACTTAATGGGTCTGAATAGGTCTGTATGATTAAGATCTATAACAGAGACTTAATTTCATTAAGATGCTATCACATATTCATTATTAACTGCCGCCACGCCTACCATTATCAACTACCACCATGCCACCACCACCACCGCCACCCCACCACCACCACGCCACCGTCATCCTCAATCATAGCCTCCATTATCGACCATCCCCACCACTCCGGCACCATCATTCCCACCCACAATCAACACTCATCCGCCTCAACTACCACAACTGACCACCCCATCACCATCAATAACCACAGCCGACACTGTCCATCATTATAACCTACCATCACCCACCCACCACCTTCCTGAATCACAACTACTACCACCACCCACCACCACCATCCTCAATCATAATCGCCACAACTACCAATCACTACTAGCTACTAGCATGAACCACCATCATCAACCAAAACTACCACCAACCACCGCCTCTAGTCGGCATTCACCCGTTAGCCATCACCACCAACAACTATCATATTATAAAAAATTATATATTTTATTGATAGAATATTAGATTAGTTAGTATTTCATTTGAATTTTATGTTTATTAATTTTCAAATAAAGAAAATTTTTATACATTCAGATGTTAAAAATCAAACAGTCTTAATTATTTCTATTCAGATCTTAATACACATCTTAATATATTCAGATGTGTATTCAGATTTAGATGTCTTAATCTTAATACACATCTTGATATTCAGATGTGTATTCACATTCAGACCTCTTGATCTTAAAAAAAACAAATGAGGCCTTAGTACTATAAAACGCATCAGTAAATGAAGGAAATCTGAGCTACCATCATGGTCAGTATAAAACACATCTCTGTGTGAAGGAAATTTGAGCTTTCATCGCAGATGCAAGGAAGTTAAGTCAAAGAATACCATTCATCACTGATCACCCTTCTGCTAAATCGCTCTATTGGAACAACTATGGCACTATGAAAACAAATATGCATAACAAATTACTATAGCTCTCTGAAGAGGACGGTTAATATTCATTCTCAGCTTC
Source organism: Nicotiana attenuata (assembly GCF_001879085.1). Classification (NCBI taxonomy): domain Eukaryota; kingdom Viridiplantae; phylum Streptophyta; class Magnoliopsida; order Solanales; family Solanaceae; genus Nicotiana; species Nicotiana attenuata. The sequence goes on from NW_017670482.1 coordinate 244,716, forward strand.
AGATTCCAGTCGCATTAAGACCAAATCTCTGTTTCCTTCCCCCGTGAAGTACTAAATGTTATAACTTAAACTAAATTTAGGTGTTTCTTGTCACAGGTTCGAGCCGTGGAAACAGCCTCTTGCAGAAATGCAGGGTAAGGCTGCGTACGATAGACCCTTGTGGTCCAGCCCTTCCCCGGCCCCGCGCATAGCGCGGGCTTAGTGCACCGGGCTGCCCTTTTTGTTATTTCACTTGCTTCCTCATTCGTTACCTTTGCCACTTGAACTAAGCCCTGGGAACTTGAATTTGTGACCTAAGTCACAACTCCCTCAACCAACCTTTGTCACTTGAATTAAGAAATTTAAATTATTATTTCTGAGAATATTGTATTCGAATTTTCCAATAACAAATCGTTACGCCCAAATGCATAATTTGGTTGGTTTCTCAGTAACTGCAAATCTCTATCCCAAAATTACGCATCATATTCAACCTTTCATTCTATATTCTATACCATCTCCTTCCCCATGAAATTGAACCAATATAGCCGACAGCTATAGAAGAATGATTCACTATATTAAATCAAAACAAACGAGGATGAAACAAATTAAACAAAAATAATACTACAAAAGAGACGAAAGAAGAGAGAGCCATACAGACAAGAGAAGAGGAGTCGCCGAATCCGAATCGCTGATGCCGTGCCCTTTGCCGGTCGGAGGAGTTCCTGATTTAGCTGAGATATAGAGCCCGTTTGCATTAGCCATAAGGTTGAAGTGGGAAAAGTATTTTTAAGCGCGGAAACAAATTTTTTATAGTGAAAATTTTACACAAAGAACAATTCGGTACCTACTTTTCAATTTTATAGTTCATATTTCAAAAGGTTCTCGAAATTACTATTTAATTTTTAAAAAAGATTGTTCAAGCTTTTAAGTTAATTTCGAATCAGTAATTTTGACTTAAATATTAGTTCAACAAAACAAAATTCATTTGGATAGTAAAAAATTAGATTTTTAACAAGCTTAAATATGTGGGTTAAAATTCGAATTTGATTTTGTAAGAAATTTAGAGTGGGTGTTATTTAGACTTGTTAGAGATAGTATAAGGAGATTGTATATAAAAATTTGAAGTCCTTTAATGGAGATTTGGACTGGTTTTGAACAAGAATTGTAACTGAAAATCGTGGAAGAAGTTCGTTTACATACGCTTGTATAAAGGTGTATAAAAGTGTATAATAGTGTATAAGATGTGTTTATACACTCATATACGCTATTATACAAGATTATACATAATTATACAAAAAACTGACTCCGTCTTATTCCTTGCGTCTTTTCTAAAATTTAACTCAAATCTACTCCAAATCACTTCAAATTTAAATTTTGAACTCCTTTTGAATTTTTCAATCACTAAGGGTTTCAAACTAAGCAGGTCTAAGACAGAATACCTGAAGTGCAAGTTTAGCGCCGAGTCGAGCGAAGTAGGCAGGGTCGTGAAGCTTGGATCTCAGGTCATCTCCAAGAGGGACAGTTTCAAATATCTTGGGTCGGTGATTCAAAGGGACGGAGAGATCGACGAGGATGTCACTCACCGTATAGGGGCGGGGTGGTCGAAATGGAGGCTTGCATCAGGAGTCTTGTGTGACAAGAAAGTGCCACCTAAACTCGAGGGGAAGTTTTATAGAGTTGTGGTTAGACCTGCCATATTGTATGGGGCGGAGTGCTGGCCGGTTAAGAAATCGCATGTTCGGAGAGTGAAGGTTGCGGAGATGAGGATGCTCAGGTGGATGTGCGGGCGCACCAGGTTAGATAAGATTAAGAATGAAGTTATTCGAGAGAAGATGGGGGTGGCCCCAGTGGATGAGAAGATGCGGGAAGTGAGGCTCAGGTGGTTCGGGCATGTGCGGAGGAGAAGCCCTGATGCCCCGGTAAGGAGTTGCGAGCGGTTGGAGGTGGTTGGCTCGAGTCGAGGCAGAGAGAGGCCTAAGAAGTATTGGGGAGAGGTGATTAGGCAGGACATGGCAAGAATGCGGATTTCCGAGGACATGGCCCTTGATAGGAAAGTCTGGAGGTCTAGTATCAGGGTTGTAAGATAGGGGCTTCTAGAACTTGTCGTACTTCATTCCCGGGGCTAGGTGGGGTTTGGTAGAGCTCTCCATAGATGACTTATGTATTGTATTGTGCCCCCTTATGGTAGTTACTGGTCGATATTATTGCATGCCATTTAATTTATGGTTTTATGTTTAGATAATTATTTATGCGATTTCTGCTGGAGTCACTAATGCTTTTTTGATTTTGTTTTTCTTTTTCCTTTTCCTTTTCTTTCCTGAGCCGAGGGTCGATTGGAAACAGCCTCTCTGCCCTTTCGGGTAGGGGTAAGGCCTGTGTACGTATTACCCTCCCCAGACCCCACTTTGTGGGACTATACTGGGTAGTTGTTGTTGTTGTTGTTTGAATTTTTCAATCAATTGGAACAACACCCAATCCAAACAGCTAACAAACTCAAAAAATCCCATTTTTGAAAGCAAAGCTTTGAATGGCATTCAATGGTGGACTTATACTATTCAATTTTCTTATATTGTAACCAGGTGACAGGGGGAGAAGCAGAAAATACACGACCCCTTGAAGCATATGCAGAAGATGTGAGAAGAACAGAGAGTGAAAGCAATGGTTGTGAGAACACAGATTTAACTCCATAGCTTTTAGAAGCAATGGTTGTAAGAACACAGATTGAATTTGCTAGTTCTTTCAAAATATATACAATATGGGCTAGGTCGGGTAAAACTTAAAACACATGGGCTATTTTTTGTTATGGTGTGAAGTCATGTGCATTTTCTTGTAATTATTTCTTTTTTAAATAAGCATTTACTGCGAGGTGCTGAAATAAAACGCTGATAAGTTGTTCTTTTATGACTAAAATATCCTTAAAAGCTTTACAAAAGATTATAAATTAAAATATTTCTTTGTAAAGAAAAAGATGAACAACGAATATGGAATGAAATGAAAGATAGAAAATTTATTTTGGGAAAAATATTTTGTGAATTAGAAAATATTATTAACGATAAACTAGTAAAAGGCTTGGTCAAACTAAAAGTGCTTATAAGCTAAAAAGCCTTGGCTTATAAGCACTTTGGGTATTTACCAAATACGTAGATAAGTCAAAAGGTGCTGATAAGCCAGTTTGACCAGCTTATAAGCTTGGCCAAACACCCTCATAGTGGTTTTTCTATACAATTTTTGATATATATCCTGAAATTAGTTTTTTTTTTTTTTTAGAAGGGCCTCTAGTTGTTCTTCCTTGTATTTATATTAAAATAAATAGCTTTATTTTAGAGTTAATACCCTCAAACCCGCCTAAACTATACGATCTTTATCAGTTCCCTACCTAACTATCGAGTGTCTCCAAAACCCTCCTGAACTATATCCCCCTTCATAATAAAACTCTCCCCTCTCAATTTTACTAGTGCGTATGGTACACACTCTAAATAAATTTTAAAACATGCCATGTGACATGCCACGTGGATAATTAATTACCTTAATCTTAAAACGAGCTTAATTAGCATACATTAATTTAATTACGTGGTAAAGATTAAAAAGGGGATTTTAACTTACTAGTCAATCATTTCTTCTCAGTAAAAATGGTCTCTTTGATCTTATCCGAAAAATTCTCTCATCGGAGATGGGAGACACCTTCAATTTCTTAATTACCTTAATCTTCTAGTTGCTACCAACGATTTCTCTTCCTAGTGTTGCTGCTATTTCGAATCGGAAGTAAATTTCGAGTTTTGCTGGTGAATCAGTGTAAAAAAATAGGGTTTAGGGTACTGAAGATTCATTTAGTTCTGAAGATTGTTTGAAGATTTTGAAGATTATTAAAGAAGATAGCTTCAATACAGGTCCTATTCTTTATTCGTTGTTATTTTTGTTGCTAAATTATAATAGGTAGGTGTTACGATTTAGTTCGGAGTAGAAAATTTTGGGTCTTTTTTTTGAGTTGTTGCATCTTTCTGATTGTTGATGTTGGTTTGTCGAATATATAGTTTGTTGTTAGTTTTAGATTTCGGGTCTTTTTATGTTAGTTTAATAAGTTGTTCTATTTATTTTGCCTTATTTTTTGTTGCTTTTTTTATTGTTATTTTAGAGTAATGGCAGACAAATATCTGAATTTGAGATTTCATACTGGTGGTATGCTTGTGAGTGAGGTAAGGCCAGTTTATGTTGGGGAAAACATTGAATATGCCTTTAATATGGATACGGACAAACTATCTATTCCACAAATTGTTGATTATGCTAGGGATTTTGGGTTTACCAATGTAGGAAAAATGTATATTGTACCTTCTAAGGGTGGCAGTTTGATGGAATTGAAAAAAGATAGGGATTTGTTGGTACTTGCTGATTTGTTAAGTAATAATGATACAATAGACATTTATGTATGCCACGAGGGAGATAATGTGGTCCAGAATAGCCATGTGACTAGTAGGGTCATTGAAGAATCTTTCAGCAGGGTTGTTGAGGTTTCAATACACCTTTAGGTTCCCAAATTGAAAATATTGATTATAGTGGTCAAATAGAACCCCATGAACAATCACATGTTGTAGAAAAAACTTCCTAGATACTCCTTAGTATATGAGAATGATTCTGACATGGAAGATGAAGATTTAGAGGAAGATGATACAGAAGTTGTAGGTGATGCTAAAGATAGTGATAAATCAAGCAGTTCTGATGATGAAGAGCATGAGCCTGATTATGGTAGTGATGTGCATGAAGAGTTGAACATAATTAAAGAAGATTTGATGGCTTGTAAGAAGAAAAAACGAACACCAAGAAAGAAAGTTGTTGCTGACTGTTTTCTTGGACCAGTCGGGATAGATCCAGGTTTTGAAGGCATAGATAAAGGGAAGAAAAATGTTTCTGGTAAGTTAGTTGGTGATGAGCCTCTTTATGACAATTCAGATACTGATAGTTTTGAGAGTGACAGTGGGATTGGGAGTGGTAGTGAATCAAGAAACAATAGTGGTAACGTGAAAGCAATGAAGGTGAACAAGAGGTTAATGTATGATCCAAAATGAAAAAAGGTGATTTGGCAACTTAACATGGTCTTTGAAAATGTATATAAGTTTAGGAGGGAAGTTGTCACCAAGTATGCAATAGATAGAGGTTGTGAGCTAGAGAAGATTACAAATGATAAAAACAGAGCTATGGTACAATGCAAAACTAGTGGATGTCCTTGGTTATTGTTTGCAAGCAGAGAACCCAAATTTGTTAATTTCATTATTAGAACTTATAATCCTAGGCATAACTGCAACACGACCAACACAAATTCAATGTGCAGTACCAAGTATCTTGTCAATTACTATAGAAGTAGGATAATTTCACAGCCGTGCATAAAAGGTTGGGAGATGCAAGATTTGGCAAGAGAGGATTTGGGTTTATATGTTGGGAAATTTGTTTGAAGGCTAGGAAATACGTATTGAAAGAAGTGATGGGTGATCATGTGAAGGAGTTTGGAAGGATTTATGATTATAGAGATGTGCTCCTTCAATCAAATTCAGGGAGCACATGTGTGGTAAAAGTGACAGATTCTGAAGATGGGAAAAATTGTTTCACTCCTTCTACATTTGTAACTACCCGGCCGGTCGTTTTAAGAATTTATGCCCCGATCCTCTATTAACTGCATTCCCCATGTTCGTTTCTGCTATTGTGAGTTGCCGGGAGGATTTAATTGGAGTTTCGGAGAGTTTTGGGACACTTAGTCCCTAAATGAGAGTTTAAGTTTTAGAATTTGGACCGTGTGTGAAGACGGCCTCGGAATGGAATTCCGTTGGTTCCGTTAGCTCTGTTGGGTGATTTCGCGTTAAGGAGCGTGTTTCGATTGTGTTTTGAAGGTCGTAGCTTATTTAGGCTTGAAATGCCGAAAGTTGAATTTTTGAAGTTTCCGGTTCGATAGTGAGATTTTGATATCGGGGTCGGAATGGAATTCCGGAAGTTAGAGTAGCTCCGTAGTGTTGAATGTGACGTGCTTGCAAAAATTTCAGGTCATTCGGACGAGGTTTGATAAACTTTTTGATCGAAAGCGTAATTTGAGAGTTTTTGGAGTTCTTAGGCTTGAATCCGATGTTAAATTGGTTTTTTGATGTTGTTTTGGGCGTTCTGGAGGTTGGAACAAGTTTGAATGATGTTTTAGGATTGGTTGGCATGTTTGGTCGAGGTCCCGGGGGCCTCGGGTGAGTTTCGGGTGCTTAACGAAAGTTGAATTGAACTTAGGAAAAATTTGATGTTGGCTGAACCTATCATAACTGCACCTGCGTGAATGCGACCGCAGGTGCGGCGCCGCAGAAGCGGAATTAGCCCAGGCCCCATAAGCCACAGGTGCAATGTATTGGACGCACATGCGGAACCGCATGTGCGGTAAGTGAGTCACAGAAGCGGAAGCTGAGTTTTAATAAAATATCGCAAGTGCGGTTCTTTTCCGCAGAAGCAGGACCGCAGGTGCGGTCCCTTGGCCGCAGAAGCGGATTTGCTGGGCAGAAATAAGATATTTCGAGGGTTTGAAATCAAAAGTTAGAAAATCGATTTGGAGCTCGGGGTGAGGGCGATTTTGGGAGGATTTTGAAGAGGAAATCAGTGGGTAACGATTCCTCATCCCTTTCTAGGTGTATTCCTATAATCTAATCTTAGTTTTGTCATTTAATTTCGGATTTCGGATGAAAATTGGGGAAAAATTTGGAGAAAGTTCTTAGACCTAAATTTCTAGTTTTGATTGGGAATTTGACATTAGATTTAGATAATTTTGGTATGGTTAGACTCGTGAGAGTATGAGGATTTTGAAAATGTAAATTTTACCCGATTCCGAGATGTGGGCCCGGAGGGCGTTTTGGTCATTTTACCTAATTTCGCGTATTAGCTTAGAGTTTATCTGCAGAATGAGTTACTTGAAGTATTATTTACATTATGCAATTGAATTGAATAGATTCGGGCCATTTGGAGTCGAGTACTCGTGGCAAGAGCGTGGTTTCAGGTTGATTTTGAGCCGGTTCGGGGTAAGTGGCTTGCCTAACCTTGTGTGGGGGAAACTCCCCTTAGGATTTGGTATTGTTGATATTTGAAATGCCTACGTAAGGTGACGAGTTCGTACTTGTGCTAATTGTTGAAAATCCTGTTTTTATTAAGTAACTCTAATTGTGTTTCCTTTCTTGCTTATACTATTTGCAATTGAAGCATGTTGTTAGCTTAGGGAAGCATGTCTAATTGCCTTAATTGCTTTATTTGCTCAAACTGACTTATTTGGATTATGTGTGGCATGCTAGGTTAGAAATACCTGTTTTTACCTTGGTATGAAATGGGACTGAATTGAGTATTCTTCGTGTTGCTGCTGTGTATTTACTTTGGGACTACGGGACGATATCCGGGGAGATTCCCCCTACTTGTTTACTTTGGGACTACGGATATGTATTCCGAGAGATCCCCTGCACCTATACTGATTTGGACTGTAGTGCGGGATATCGAGAGATCCCCAACACGTATATTGAGGATACTAAGGGATCCTTGGGATACCATGAGATCTCCAACACATATATTGAGGATACTAAGAGATCCTCGAGATACTGAGAGATCCCCAGTACACATATTGAGGATACTAAGAGATCCTCGGGATATTGAGAGATCCCCGGTTGTTATCTCTGTGTTGAGCGGTATTCCTTTTGTAATTACTTTGTCTCTGTTATAGTTATTGTTATTCTTATTATCATGTGATACTTCTTACTGTTAGCATTTGATTATATTGTCGTATTCTATAATGTTTTACCTCGTTTTTTCAGCTATAACCAGTAGGGCCCTGACCTTCCTCGTCACTACCCGACCCAGGTTAGGCTTGGCACTTACTAAGTACCGCTGTGGTGTACTCATGCCCTTCCTGCGCATGTTTTTCATATGCAGATCCAGGTACTTCGACTCAGCCCTACCATCCTTGAGGCGGAGTGATCCACCAGAGACTTCGAGGTATGTCTGCCACGTCCGCAGACCGAGGAGTCCCTTTCTATTCTCGCTCATAGTGTTAGACCTTCTGTATTTACTTTTGTTTAGACACTCTGGAGTTAGAACACTGTAGTTATTCCACAGCTTGTGATTTCATGAGATTCCGGGTTTTGGGAAATGTAGTTCATTTTAAGAGTTTGATTTGTATTATTTCTGCAGTTTGGCTAGTTTATTTTTGTTGTTTCTTTTCCGCAATTTGTTAGGCTTACCTAATCGTAGAGACTAGGTGCCGTCACGATAGTTCACGGAGGGAAAACTTGGGTCGTGACAAGTTGGTATCAGAGCTCTAGGTTCATAGGAGTCATGAATCACAAGCCGATTTATTAGAGTCGCGCGGATCAGTACGGAGACGTCTGTACTTATCTACGAGAGGCTATGTAACTGTTAAGAAAAGTTCCACTTTATTTGATTTCCTTGTCGTGCGAGACTTTTGATATCACAATTCTAAACTTCTGTCTTCTATTCACTCATAGATGGTGAGGACATGTGCTACCCGAGATGATCAGGCACCCGCGCCCCCTACTGGAGCCGTCAGAGGCCGGGGCCAGGGTAAAGGCCGAGGACGCGCATGTGGTGCAGCCAGAGCACCCGCGCGAGCTGCCGCCGAGGTGCCACCAGCAGTTCCAGCCGGAGTCCAGACACCTGATACGTCTGCTACTACTACTCCAGCTCTCCAGGAGACTCTGGCGCAGTTTATAACTATGTACACCACTCTAGCTCAGGCAGGGTTGCTTCCCCTTGCTGCAGCTACATCCCAGGCCAGGAGAGGAGCACAGACTCCCGCCGCTCGCACCCTTGAGCAGCGAGTGCATGTTGATCAGGTCCCAGAGATTATTCCTGTACAGCCGGTAGCCCCAGCTCAGCCCGAGGAGAGGGCGGTAGCTTCAGAGGAGGAGTAGAAGAGGCTTGAGCGGTTCAAGAAGTATCAGCCTCTTACATTCAGCGGACTAGACTCAGATGATGCTCTTGGATTTCTAGAGGAGTGCTACCGTATCCTCCGTACCATGGGTATATCAGGATCGAGCGGGGTTTCCTTCACTACCTTCCAGCTTCGAGGAGCCGCCTATCAGTGGTGGCGTGCTTATGAGTAAGACAGTCCGGATGAGGCACCTTCCCTGACTTGGGCTCAATTTTCAGATATGTTCATGAGAGAGTACGTTCCCTAGAGTCTCAGGGACGCTTGGCGCGCAGAGTTTGAGCATTTGCGCCAGGGTACTATGACTGTCTTGGAGTATGCTGTCCGTTTCACCGACTTGGCTAGACATGCACCAGCTTTGGTTTCTACTGTTCGCGAGAAGGTCCGCCGGTTTATTGAGGGGCTTATTCCCAGCATCAGGTCTAGCATGGCTCGTGAGTTGGAGATGGATATTTCCTATCAGCAGGTGGTGAGCATTGCTAGGAGGATTGAGGGTATGCATGCTAGGGATAGAGATGAGAGGGAGGCCAAGAGGTCTCGAGAGTCGGGCCATTATTCTGGTGCCCGTGCCCTAGCTTCAGCTCGTCATGGTAGGGGCTATATGAGTCGCCCTGTTCATTCAGCTCTTCCAGCAGCCAGTGGTATTCCAGCTCCTCCTAGACCTCAGGAGCCTTATTATGCACCTCCAGTATCTAGTGCGCCTCCTGCGCGGGGTGCTTCCAACGGTCAGTCCAGCAGACCTGGCCCGAGCCAGTCACAGTCGCCATGTCCTCCCAAAGCTTGTTTTGGGTGTGGTGACACACGCCATGTTGTGAGGGATTGCCCTAGACTTGGGAGGGCTGCACCTCCACAGACTTCTCAGCCACAGCGCACCCCGCATAGTTCTCAAGCTATGATCACAGCACCAGTTGCTACCCCACCTGCTCAGCCAGCTAGAGGTGGAGGTCGGGGAGGTAGAGTTCGCCCTCGAGGGGGAGGCCAGGTTAGATACTATGCCCTTCCTGCTCGTACCGGGGCTGTCGCCTCCGATTCTGTCATCACAGGTACTATCCTGGTCTGTCATAGAGATGCATCGGTTCTATTCGATCCAGGATCCACTTATTCTTATGTGTCCTCTTATTTTGCCCCGTATTTGGGCGTATCTCGGGATTTCCTTGAGTTCTCCTGTTTATGTTTCTACTCCTGTTCGAGATTTTCTTGTTGTGGACCGCATTTATCGGTCTTGTTTTATTGCTCTTAGTGGTTTTAAGAACAGAGCTGAATTATTGTTGCTCAGCACGGTAGATTTTGATGTTATCTTGGGCATGGACGGGTTGTCGCCCCATTATGCTATTCTTGATTGTCACGCCAAAACCGTGACGCTGGCTATGCCAGGTGTACCGCGAGTAGAGAGGGGTACCTTAGATCATACTTCCAGTAGAGTTATTTCGTTCCTTAAGGCTCAACGTATTGAGAAGGGGTGTGACGCATATCTAGCTTATGTGAGAGATGTCAGTATTGATACCCCTACAGTTGATTCAGTCCCAATAGTGCGGTATTTCTCTGATGTGTTTCCAGCTGACCTTCCGGGCAAGCCGCCCGATAGAGATATTGATTTTGGCATTGATCTGTTGCCAAGCATTCAGCCCATTTCTATTCCTCTGTACTGTATGGCTCAACCTGAGTTGAAGGAGTTGAAGGAGAAGTTGCAGGAATTGCTTGATAAGGGTTTCATTTGGCCCAGTGTATCACCAGAAGTGTGCTCCATTCTAGTGGATGGACGACACACCGATACTCAAGAATGCACTTCTCGGGTGAAAAGATCTTCGGGCGGCTCAAATCTAACCAAATTAACTTCAAAGCACAAATAAAACACATAAGAAACTATTCCGGATCCTAAAGTTTCAATCTTTAACAAAATCTAAAAATCGACCCCCCGGGCCCGCACCTCGGAGCCGACAAATTCTACAAATTCCGAATACCCATTCCAATATGAGTTCAACCATACAAAATTTACCAAATTCCGATACCATTTCATCCCTCAAATCATGAAATTTCGTTTTGAAAAGTTTCTTCAAAAATCCAACATTTTCCCTAACTAAAAACACAATTTAAATGATAAAATCAAAGACTAATTCATGTAATATATTTAAGTCTCAGTGAAGAAAACTTAACCATTTGAATTATCTGAAGAGCCCACCAAGAATCGCTCAAAACCGAGGTCTACAAGTCAAAATATGATAAAAATGGTGAAACCCTCGATTTTGGAATATATTCTGTCTGCCCAGATTTTTAAGCATCGCCGATCGCGAGAGAGTAGACGCGATCGCGTAGAATAAATAGGTTCTGGCCCAAAGTGTGCTACGCGATCGCGAAAGGACTGATGCGATCGCGTAGAAGAAAAATGGCTACTGTCCAAATTTTGTGTTACGTGATCGCGAACAAAGCAATGCGATCGCAAAGAAGGAAAAATGTTGAGGCCTAGAGCTACACTATGCGATCACGAACCTATCTGTGCGAACGCGATGAGGAAAATATGGCAGGTCGGCATTATACCATGCGATCACGGCTATGCCTATGCGATCGCATAGAAGGAAACACCAGATAGCAGAACAACAGTTCAAACATAGGGAAAAATGACCCGTGGCCCACCCGGAACACACCCGAGGCCCCCGGGACCCCATCTAAACACATAAACAAGTCACATAACCTTACACGGACTCGCTCGAGGTTACAAATCACATTAAACAACACCGAACAACGAATCAAACCATAAATCAAACTTATGAACTTTCAAATCTTCAAATTTCTAAACTCGTGCCGAAACCTATCAAATCAATCCGGAATGACGCCAAATTTTGCAGACAAGTCCAAAATGACATAACGGAGCTGTTCCAACTCTCGAAATCGCATTCCGATCCCGATATCGCAAAAGTCAACTATGGGTCAAACTTCTCCATTTTTCAAACTTATACATTTCCAACTTTCGCCAAAATGCCTCAATTTACCCTACGGACCTCCAAATCTGAGTTCGGACGCGCGCCTAGGTCCAAAATTACCATACGAAGCTGTTGGAATCATCAAAAATTCATTCCGGGGCCGTTTACTCAAAAGGCCAATTCCGATCAAATTCTCACCGCTTAAACACCCAAAACTAGATTCCTTCTTCCAATTTGACTCTGAATCATCCGTTAACTGAATTCAACCATGCACGCAAGTCGATACTCGTATTATGAAGTTGTTCCAGGCCTTACGCCACTGGACGGATCTTAAATTCTCAAAATGACCAGCCAGGTCGTTACATCCTCCCCATCTTAAAACCAACATTCGTCCTTGAACGTGCCAAGATTCGCCTCGAAGTTCTCAAATCATTGAATGCACACTTCCAGCATACACCCGCGGGTGATCCAATGTCACCCCAATCCTCATAAATCTGACGACACCATCTCAACTGAAATTTAGCCTTTCTAGCAATACCAATAAGCCTTAGAGCCAAAATCCCCATCTCCCATTCATATCTAGGAGACCCGATTCTAAATCCATATCCGGTTTCAGTTTCAACTAGCTGCAACCACTTATGATTACACCCACAGAGTACAACCACACAACATACACACCACACATAGGCCTATAATAACATTCTTAATTACAATACTTGCCCGAAATCAAATCCTGCATCGGCCATAAGCCTCATATTCGATAGGAACCCGTTTGAAACCTCCACAACACTGACGATGATGCAATAACCATGAAAACCACATAACTTACACTCGAATCACCAAATCACAAGTAATACCAATGGGCACACACCCCACAAGCTAGAACTCAAGAAACACAGAATGAAAATGACTGAATATGGAAAGGAAACACATAAAGAAACTATCAAACAAGTCCGTCAAGAACAAATTTTTCTATCAAAAACTAATTTACAAAACAATCTAACAAGAAAGAATTAAAAGCATACAAAAGAATCACAAGGATCTCATACTGATATAACTCCCACCACGGTACACAACCCGGTCTCAACACATCAAGTCACATGAAATAACGAGGGTCCTGCCCTTAACTCTGAATCTCAAGCAGGGTACACATCAAATCAGTTGGAAACTCTCACTAGATCGATTCCGTCAACAAAATTACAACACGTACTGGCTCCCACATCGGTGGAGCATAAAATCACGGCTCGTAGCAAAAAATACTCATAAATCACATCAAGCCTACCGAAAAGGACAACGGGAATTTACCACTAGTCTCATAACTATCAACAAGGACTAGAAACAGACGATAGGCACGACTATCGCTCATAGAACCTCTCATCAGGGTACCCACATAAGTAGAGTGCAAATCATAAAACACACCCATAAGTGGAGCAACAGATAGGGGAACTTGCCCCGATAAGCAGAACGGAGATGAAATACGGATGGTGCTCCTCCATAACAAACCAAAATCATACCTGAATGACATCATCTGGCGCAACGACCTTAAGCCTACTATATGAAACACATCAACGGGCCGGGCCTCCCCCTCTTGGGCGCCCTCTACTCACCTGAATACCTTGCTGTGACACATCTGCCCGAAATCTGAGAAAATCTCTCACCATGTGGCTAGCATCTCCACACTCAAAGCAACCCCTCTACTGACGTGGCTGTGGGAACTGTGTGGTATGGGTACTTTGAGACCCATGAACACCTGAATCAGTGTGAAGCCTGAAGCGCAAACTGAACTGGCTGACCCACGAACCTCTACCACATCGTACCCTGCCTCCAGAATAAGGGCCATCAGATCTCTCCGGTCCACGAGGCCTCCTCGCCTCCCCGTACTCTCTCTCTCCAGATCTCATCTGTCCTCTCGCTCCCGGTCCCATATGCCCTCTAACCGGCGAGCGATCCCCACCCACCTGCTGAAATGAAACATCTGACTCCAACTCTCGAGCCATGCTGAACCGAAGTGACTGAGGTACAAACTCTCTCAAAACATCTCTAAAAACTGAACCCACGTAAGTGAAACTGCATTGGCCGATTACCCAACTCATATGTCCACCACCACTGATAAGCCGCTCCGTCAAGCTGGAACGTAGTAAAAGCAACCCCACTCGTCTCTGCGATACCCATAGTGCTGATAATTCGATGGCACTCCTCTATGAAACCCATTGTGCTCTCTTAAGCCAACCCGCTGAATGTAAGAGGGTCACATTTCCTTGAACCTTGCAAATCTAAGTTGTTCTTCCTTGGATGCTGCTGCCCTGACCATGGGCTGAACTGGAACTATAGATTGTGCCGCCATGACACCTGGGACCTGACTAATGGATACTCGCTGCTCTGAGTGTGGTCTAGCTGCGGCACATACTCCTCGTCGGCCTCTGCCTCTGCCTCTAGCGACACCTGCTCCGGGAGTAGCGCCGTCGATAACTGCAGCTCGTATCCTCACCGTCGGTGAGAGAATGGAATGATAAAAGTTCAAACTCCGGGATCAATAAGATCGCACGATAGGAATAAAAGAAGTGAGATTGTCCTAATAGTTCCATAGCCTCTCGAAGATAAGTACAGACGTCTCCGTACCGATCCGCAAGACTCTACTAAACTCGCTTATGACTCGTAGCACCTATGAACCTAGAGCTCTGATACTAACTTGTCACAACCCAACTTTCCCTCCGTTTGGGTATCGTGATGGCACCTAGTCTTAAGGACTAGGTAAGCCTAATAATTGCGGAATAACAGCAATACATAATAACATCTAAAATTTGTCTAAATTTAGTCCTTAATACAATGAACGTCTTCCCAAAACCCGATAGTACAAGTCATAAGCTCTAAAGAGTTTCGCTACAACTTCTAAACACAACCGTATGGAAATAAGTATAACAGTGGGAATATAAGATAGGAAGGTGACTCCGAAGCCTGTGAACGCAGCAGCAGGTTTACCTCGAGTCTCCTCGGCGAGAATCCGCTCAGCTACTAACGATTAATACCTGGATCTGCACAAAAAAAATGTGCAGAAGTGTAGTATGAGCACACCACAGCGGTGCCCAGTAAGTATCAAGACTAAACTCGGTGGGGTAGTGACGAGGAACAGTCAAGACACCCACTGGTCTAATAAGCAGAACAAGTATAAGTATAGAAACAACCGAACATGATATCTATATAAAAAAAACTAAGCGATATTGCTAACGATGTAGTAACTACAATAAGGAAAGGAAACAACAAATGACAGTGAAAACCATAATAAAGCTCATAGAAACTGTACAAGAAATACAACCCAAATTCGAAATCACAAATACAGTAAGGACAAGTTATAACTCAGCAACTACGGCAGCTTTCACATTATGTCATAGCCAACAACTTCAATCAATTAGTCAAATCTTTCAGCTGATAAGAAAAAAAACATTTCGAAAATACTTCCTTCAAGTAAAAATTTTTCCGAAATAGTTCTCTAAGGATGAATACCCTTCGAATATAACCTTTTCAAATAAATATCCTTCAAATATAAGTCGCCATGTGAAACCTCATCTCATAATTATACAATACGGGTCTCAATACCTGAACCCTAACACTTGGCATCCTGTGCCCTCATCACATCTCATAATCATATTGACAACTCACGTGCCCAAAAGAGTCATTCTCACATGGAAGGAAAATAAACAAGGGTGTGCGTCTATACTCAGAAGTCTCAAGGAGGCTCCTATCCGATAAGGGTTCTTAGCCACGTGTATGCTTGTGCAAGTCTCCTAATATAAATCATACCAGCTAGTAAGCATAAGGACAAGAACGGACAGCACATATACTGTTTACACAGGGATAGGATCAATGAAAACAACAGCTCAGAACACAGTGATAATAACAGGGGATCTCCCAGGATACCGTCCCGTAGTCCCAAACGTAATGTACAGAGGATCTCCCGGGATACCGTCCCGTAGTCCAAAAGTAAATATCCAGAGGATCTCCCTGGATACCGTCCCGTAGTCCCAAAGTAAATATCCAGAGGATCTCCAGGGATACCGTCCCGTAGTCCAAACCATAAATATGCAGGGGAATCTCCCGGAATACCGTTCCATAGTCCCAAAGTAAATATGCAGGGGATCTCCCGGAACACCGATCCATAGTCCCAAAGTAAAAATGCAGTGCAACCAACATAAACAACAATCACAACACAACAGAAAGCTCGTACATCACCACAATACATAAAACAACAACAAATGACAATAATACAAGGTAAGTCAAGTAAATCAACTTAAGGACTGTAAACCGCAAGGAAACGGCAGAACCAGCTCACAAGGAGTAACCACAGAAAAGAATGCTGGCATAAAGGGAACAGTTCAACAACGCGGAAACTAACATGTAGCAAAGATCCCACAATATACAAGTCAATAACAAGGAAATCAACACGAGTCAAGTAGTCCCAAATAAATGCAAGTCAACAAGATATAAATTATCTAAACTCCTTTTTAAGGTTGGACAAATTTTGAGGATATTCGAAAATTCAATTAAGGGAAGATGATCTTAGCTTCACTTAAGACTAAACAATTTTAGAAGGGGTAATGAAATTCTCAAATAAGATAAGCAACTATGAAAAGATAGCATGATAATAGGTGACGAGAAATTCTTCAGTCAAATCAATTAGGAGTCATTTTGGCAATAAGAGTGAATCATGAAGCAATTAATTCCAAATAAGCATGTAGAGGTGAAAATAATTAAATAGGAAACTCAGTCATGTCAAGAACTCATTCCTACAGAGTGAATATAAAGACCTAAGAACCCTAAAGGCCAATTTTTCCACACATAAGTCCGAGCACGCACTCGTCACCTCGCGTACACGAACTACAATCAACATAGAAGACTCAAATCCTAAGGGGAAGTCCCCTACACAAGGTTAGGCAAGATACTTACCTCAAAGACGACACACCGATACTCAAGAATGCACTTCTCGGGTGAAAAGATCTCCGGGCGGCTCAAATCTAACCAAATTAACTTCAAAGCACAAATAAAACACATAAGAAACTATTCCGGATCCTAAAGTTTCAATCTTTAACAAAATCTAAAAATCGGTCCAAAAGTCGACCCCCCGGGCCCGCACCTCGGAACCCGATAAATTTTACAAATTCCGAATACCCATTCCAATATGAGTTCAACCATACAAAATTTACCAAATTCCGATACCATTTCATCCCACAAATCATGAAATTTCGTTTTGAAAAGTTTCTTCAAAACCCAACATTTTCCCTAACTAAAAACACAATTTAAATGATAAAAACAAAGACTAATTCATGTAATATATTTAAGTCTTAGTGAAGAACACTTACCCATTCGAATTATCTGAAGAACCTACCAAGAATCGTTCAAAACCGAGGTCTACAAGTCAAAATATGATAAAAATGGTGAAACCCTCGATTTTAGAATATATTTTGTCTGCCCAGATTTTTAAGCATCGCGATCGCGTAGAAGAAATAGGTTCTATCCCAAAGTGTGCTACGCGATTGCGAAAGGACTGATGCGATCGCGTAGAAGGAAAATGGCTACTGTTCAAATTTCATGTTACACGATCGCGAACAAAGCAATGCGATCGCAAAGAAGGAAAAATGTTGAGGCCTAGAGCTACACTATGCGATCGCGAACCTATCTGTGCAAACGCGATGAGGAAAATATGGTAGGTCGGCATTATACTACGCGATCGCGGCTATGCCTATGCGATCGCATAGAAGGAAACACCAGATAGCAGAACAGCAGTTCAAACATAGGGAAAAATGACCCGTGGCCCATTCGGAACACACCCGAGGCCCCCGGAACCCCGTCTAAACACATAAACAAGTCACATAACCAAACACGTACTCGCTCGAGGTTAAGAATCACATTAAACAACGCCGAACAACGAATCAAACCATAAATCGAACTTATGAACTTTCAAATCTTCAAATTTCTAAACTCGTGCCGAAACCTATCAAATCAATCCGGAATGACGCCATATTTTGCAAACAAGTCCAAAATGACATAACGGAGCTGTTCCAACTCTCGGAATTGCATTCCGACCCCGATATCACAAAAGTCAACTATGGGTCAAACTTCTCCATTTTCCAAACTTCAACTTTTCCAATTTTCGCCGAAATGCCTCAATTTACCCTACGGACCTCCAAATCTGAGTTCGGACGCGCGCCTAAGTCCAAAATTACCATACGAAGCTGTTGGAATCATCAAAAATTCATTCCGGGGCCGTTTACTCAAAAGTCCAATTCCGGTCAAATTCTCACCGCTTAAACTCCCAAAACTAGATTCCTTCTTCCAATTTGACTCTGAATCATCCGTTAACATAATTCAACCATGCACGTAAGTCGATACTCGTATTATGAAGCTGTTCCAGACCTTACGCTGCTGAACGGAGCTTAAATTCTCAAAACAACCGGCCGGGTCGTTACATATTATCACCCTTCATGCGCTCTTAAGCGACTTATTTCACACAATATGGCACATAAGCAACAGGGGGGAGGATTGTTATGAAGAGGGATATAGTTTGGGGAGTTTTGGGGACAGTCGATAGATTAGGTAGGGAAGTGACAAAGATCGTCTAGTTTAGGCGGGTTTGAGGGTATTAACTCTTTATTTTATTATAAGTGTAATTTTAAGGTTATTTGGGAATGGATTCAACAAATTTATCAATCTGTCACGTGGTCCCAATTATCACAAGTTAGTGTCTAAACAAAAAGTTAAAAGACTGTAATAGAAACAAATGTATTCAAAATGGGTCCACAATTTGTCCACGACTTATGTAATGGCGTGATGTATGATGAGATAAGCAAGGGGAAATTTGGTCTCGTCACTCCATGAGTTATATGGTAGGTACAGTAAGATATTTTTTCGGCCAATCGCGTTGCTCTATTTATATGAATTTGCCATAATACCCTCGAAGTGCCAAGAAGGCATGTTAACCTCCTGTGTGTTAAAATAGTGTGATATGGTTGGTAAAAAAATAATCTTACTGTAGCTACTATATAAATTTCTGAGTGTCTTGACTAAATTGTCCTTTGCTTATGTCATTGCTCATCATCACCCTTAGAATATGGATAGCTTTTGAACCTGTTACGACCCGAAATTCCCACCATTGGGACCGTGATGGCACCAGACATTTCACTTGCTAGGAAAGCCAATGTTAGATATAGTTATTAACTATTTTTTAACAAATTTCAAATACGATGACAATAAAGAAAGTGAATAGTCTGAAACAAGGTAGATAAACTAATAAGTGACGAAATCCAAATACAAATCCTGGAACCGGTGTCAGGAATACATGAGCGTCTAAGATACTATAGATAATGGTATGAAATAAACATCACTATCTGAATCAAATAAACAACTAAAAGCAGTAGAAGGGGACTTCAGGGCTGCAGACGCCGTGTAGCTATACCTCAAGTCTCCTCTGAATAGCTGGATCCGAGCAAGTCTACAGAATGCCGCTGGGACCAATGTCACGACCCCAGTTTGCCCTCCGTGAACATGTCGTGACGGCACCTAGTCCCTATGACTAGGTAGGCCTAACAATGCGGAAGATAAACCATAATTGCGGAAGAAAGTAAATAAAACTGAACTGGTAAAATAAAACGGCGTTTAAGGTGCCGCTCGGCACATACCACAACAATTCTCGAAGCAAACAAAACTCCCAAAACCCAGAAACTCACAAATCAGAAGCTAAGGGATACATAAGAGGCTCTGACTCAAGAATATCTATACAAAGGAAAAATACTGATAGAACCATACTCATTACAGAAGATAGAAAGTGACTCTTCGATCTGCGGACGTAGCAGATATACCTCGAAGTCTCTATAGAAACGCCTCCTTCCCAGGCTGACAGAACTGAACGGGAGTACCTGTATCTGCACAACAAAAATGTGCAGGAGAGTAGCATGAGCACACCATGGCGGTGCCCAGTAAGTATCAAGACTAACCTCGATGGAGTAGTGACGAGGAACAGTCAAGGCACCTATCGGTCAAATAAACAGTATAATCATAGGAATAATGGAACCGATATATAAATATGTAAAGTCTGCATGAATGACAAAAGAAATGCTACAATTCACAATAAGGAAAAAGGGCAACAAGTAACAACGAGAATATAGTAAATGACGATACGAAATGACGACAGAAACACAATCCAAATCCTAAGGTCACAACACAGCAAAGGGAAAACAAGTCAATAATTCATATCCTACATGATGTCCACATAAGGTCTTATTCGACCCCTCTCAACAATTTTACCAAATTTCGGACAAACCACAACTCACGAGAACCCAGCGTCTGAAATCCAACACTTGGCATCCTATGCCCCATAAATCTCACGGTCATGCGGACAACTCACTGGCTAACTAGGGCCACTCTCACATGTAAAAATGGATAAACGAGGGCGTACCTCAACCCTTAGCAAAATCAGGAGGAATTCACCTCTATTAGGAGTGTTCAGCTACGTATATGCTTGTGCAAGTGTTTCTAACAAAACTCTACCAGCTAGTAAACATGAAAAGGGGAACGGACCGCACGTACGATGTTTCCTCACAACTTCCAGGCGATAAAGCTCATACAGGTAAGCAATCCACAATCTCAATATTAAACAATAGGAAACGCCTCCACATGCCGTCACAATTCTTTACAATCAACCCCTGTCATAGCCCACCTTATTTCGCCACGCGTGCAATTAATAATATAATAGGCACCGCCTTATTTCGCCACACGTGCATCACAATGCTCCCACCTTATTCCGCCACATGCGCAACCCACATATAAGCATATAACATATCCCGCCTTATTACGCCGCATGTGCAAAAACATCAATAACAGCATTAGCACGGCAAAGACCTCGTGCAACCCTTCAACAACAACCGCACGGAAGAAACCTCGTGCATCACAGTATCAACAACCGCACGACAGAAACCTCGTGCATCACAATATCGACAACTGCAATATCGACAACTGCACGATAGAAACCTCGTGCATCACAATATCGACAATCGCACGGCAGAAACCTCGTGCATCACAGTATCAACAACCGCACGGCAGAAACCTCGTGCATCACAATATCGACAACCGCACGGCAGAAACCTCGTGCATCACAATATCGACAATCGCACAGCAGAAACCTCGTGCATCACAATATCAATACAACACTACAAATGACAATATATACAGGAACAAAGCAAGAGAATCAACTCAAGAAATTCCGTTCACCAAAAAGACGGTACGACTAACTCACAAGGAATAAACGTAACAGGAAAATACTAAGCGCAATAAGAACAACTCAACAAGGGAGAAATAATATGAGACGACAATTTCATAATACTAAGTTCAACAACAAGGAAGTTAACATGAATTAAACAAATTACAATTTAAGGAAATATCAATTAAACATATGATATCTAACTTCTTTCCAATGAGGACCAATTAATTACATAAAAGATAGAAAATAGTGTTTCCAAATAAAGACAAGCAGTTAGGAGGGATAATGTGACTATAGAAGGGTAATGTCTACAGTGAAACAAGTAAAAGTCAATTAGGCAACAAGAATAAGCCAAAAAGGGCAAATAAATTCCAAGTAAGACATGTAAAGGTGAAGCTAATGACAGGGAACTCAATCGCATCAAGAACAACTTCATATTCGGTGATTACAAGGATCTAGGAGCCTAAAAGGGACAGTTTTCCACAAATAAATCCGAGCGCGCACTCGTCACCTCGCGTACAAGGAATACAATCAACAAAGAAGACTCAAATCCTAAGGAGAAGTCCCCCACACAAGGTTAGGCAAGATACTTACCTCGAACCGGCTAAAATCAACTAGCAACCACGTTCTTGCCACGAGTACTCGACTCCAAATGGCCCAAATCTATTCAATTAAATCACACATTGTAAATAACATCTCAAGCAACTAATTCTACTATTTAATTCAAAGCTAAAACGCAAAATTAGGCAAAATGACCAAAATGACCCCCAGGCCAACGTCTCGGAATCGGATAAATTTTACATTTTCAGAACCTTCGTACCCTCACGAGTCTAACCATATAAAAATCTCTCAAATCGGAGGTCAAATACCCACTCAAAATTCAATAGTTTGGTCTATGAAGTTTGACCCATTTTTCATTCCAAAAATCCGAAAATAAGAAGGAAATCATGATTAGATTAGTGGGTTTTAAGCATAAGAGAGTAGAGAATCGTTACCCAATCGTTGCCCTCGAAAACCCTTCGAAATTTCTCCCAAAATCGAGCTCTAGAAGTAAAAAGTGATAAAAATGGGGAACCCTCGAATTTGGGATTAAATCTGTCTGCCCAGACATTTAATGCATCGCGAACGCGGAGGTAGTCTCGCGTTCGCGAAGAAGAATAAATTGAAGTTGCCAAAAATGCCCTTCGCGATCGCGAGGGGCAGAATGTGAACGCGAAGGCCTGGGGTCATGAAGCTACGCGAACGCGACTGGGCAATGCGAACGCGATGAAGAGAAACGTGAAGCTTCGCGAACGCTAAGGATTACACGCGAAAGCTATGAAGAAACTGGTCCTCCTCCAGAATTACTCTACGCGATCGCGTGGAGGAGGACGTGAACGCGAACAAGAAGAAGGCCAAAGCTAGCGAACGCGAGGGCAGCGTCGCGAACGCGAAGAAGGAAATTCCAGCTGGTCAAGACAAGCCTTCGCGACCGCGAAGGTCATCTCGCGATCGCGATGAAGGCATACCAGAAGCAGCAACAGCAGTTCAAAAATAGGAGGAAATGACCCGTTGAGCATCCGAAACACACCCGAGGCCCCCGGGACCTCAGCCAAACCTACGGACATATCCCATAACCTCATTTAAACCTGTACCAATCCTTAAACCACCTACAACAACGCCGAAAACTCGAATTGATCAAGGATTTGAGCCTAAGAACTTCAAATTTCATCAAAATATGCTTTCGATCAAAAACCTAACCAAAACACGTCCGAATGACCTGAAATTTTGCACACACATCCCAAATGACACGATGGAGCTACTGCAACTTCTGGAATTCCATTCCGACCCTCGGATCAAAAACTCACTATCGGACCGGAAACTTCCAACATTCAAACTTCGGCATTTCAAGCCTAAATTAGCTACGGACCTCCAAAATACATTCCGGACACGCACCCAACCCCGAAATCACCTAACGGAGCTAACGGAACCATCGGATTTCCATTTCGAGGCCGTCTTCACACTGTTCTGACTACGGACCACTTTCCAACACTTATGCTCTCATTTAGGGACTAAGTGTCCCAAAACACTCCGAAACACCACACTGAACGTCCCGGCAAACCAAAATAGCAGAAATGAACTTAGGGGAAGCAGTTAATAGGGGATCGGGGTGTGAATTCTAAAAACGACCGGTTGGGTCGTTACATCCAATTCCGGTATCTGCACAAGAAGTGCAAAGTGTAGTATGATTACAACCGACCCCATGTACTCTGTAAGTGTTGAGCCTAACCTCGACAAAGTAGTGACGAGGCTAAGACGGGTCACTTACATTAACCTGTACGCAATAGTAATAATAATAATAATAACAGAGAAGACAGAAATAGAAGTAAATCGGGTAATTCATATCAACAAACTCAAAACTAACTAACAGAGAGTCCCGAATGACCAGTCATATAACTCGTCTCAACAACCGAGGCCAATCCAACAGTCACAAACAAATATAACTTTTATCAATATGTTGCGGCAAGCAACCCGGTCCCACAATATCAACTTTAAACAATCTGTTGTGGCGCGCAACCCGATCCCACCATATAATGATCTGTCAACATCATACTCCGTCCTTATTCTAATATTTCCATTTATTACCTTTCAGTTTCCGTTGCAGCGTGTAACCCACTCCTCAAATAATTTCAATTAACAATAGTAACTCAATAACCAAGATTTACAAGAAATCATACATCAAGAGAACAAATGTACGAGCAATGGAGAATAACATGATAATCAAAGAGACTCGAACCACTCAGATGTCTCAACTTTACCAACTCAGCGGTATCTACCATTTAATAATTCATACAAATGAAACTACATCAATGAAGGCAACAATTAATACGAAACTATAAGGCAAACAAGGCATAAGACAATTTAGATATGTAAGGGAAGCAAATAGAGACAAGTAGTAAATAAGCATGAAATTATGGATGGGATGGACAATTTAATACAAGCAATGCTAAATGGCAAGTAGCAATTATGGCATGGAAATCAAATAAGCATGTAGCAATTAAGACATGAAACAAAATATATTATGAAGCAATGAAAATAGGGAAGCAAGTAATGTAACGGCGCATATGTACTCACCACCTCGCATATACGCCATTTCACATATAATTCAAATAACATGTAGTCCAAGGGTCCCTAATTCCCTCAAATCAAGGTTAGACCCAACAATTACCTCACTCCGCAATCAACTCAAAGTTCAACCACGACCTTGCCTTTCGAATAAGCCTCCAAACCAACCAAATCTAGCAAATTATTGAGCAAACGATTCAAAATAAGCTTTAGAAACTACCCATGAATGAAAGAGATTAAATATAGATCATTTTTTTAAAAAGTCAACAAAAGTCAACCTCGGGCCCGAATCACGTCAAACAAACTTTGTTTTGCACCACATTTTGCAGCCAAGTCACAAATACTGAAATGAACCTATACCAAGTTTCGGAACCGTGATCCGAACCTGGTAGCAATAAAGTCAACCTACGGTCAAACTTAGGAATTCATTAAACCTTTAAATTACTAATTTTTAACAAATTACATTAAATCAAGTTAGTGACTTTCGAATCCGATTACGGACATACGCCCAAGTTCTAAATCACGATACAGACCCATTGGGACCGTTAAAATACTAATCCGGGTTCGTTTACATAAAACATTATCCGTAGTCAACTCAAATGAGTGTATAAGGCTAAATTTCACTTTTTCACATAAAAAATTTACGGAAAAAGACACGGACCGCGCAAGCAAATCGAGGGAGGCTAAACTAATTATTCAAGGTCTCGGAATACGGAAATGAAGGGTAAAATTATAAATGACCTATCGGATCATCACATGAACGTGGGCCCATCTCATCATTCATTCTACGTACTATCAATTTTCAAGGTTTTGAATCTTTTGCTTTTGTATAGGAAAAACACCGACTTATTCTTCAATTCTTACTTGGCCCAATTGTGAGACCCACTAGTTGTTGAAGTTTTTTTTGTACTTCCCGTTGGTTTGCTGGTGCTGCTTTTGTTCTTCGCGAACGCGAAGGGTCTCACGCATTCGTGAAGAAGCAATTGAGTTGGGGGCCTTTTGTTCTACGCATTCGCGATAGGGAATTCGCGTTCGCGTAATGTTGGGCGGTGGTGCTCCGCGTCCACGATCGCATGGTTCACGATCGTAATCGAATGTGCAGCCGCGTTCGTGATGAGTAGGTTGGTGAAGCTTCGAGTTCGCGGGCCCTGTCTCGCGTTCTCGTAGAGGAACTGGGGAGCAGAAGCTAGTAGTGCTTTGCGAACGCGAGGGACTTGTCGCGTTTGCGAAGAAGGTCAGGCTGGGCAGTGTTAATTTAAAATCGGTGGTTTGGCTCATTCACTTTATTTCTTCCACGGGAGCCGACTTTGGAGCGATTTTTGGAGTGCCATTTTAATCATCAACCACGAGGTAAGTGATTTCTGCGCATTTTTAGTTAACTACACGAATTTAGTCTTGTAAACTCAAGAATTTAAGTGGAAAATGTGAGATTATAGTAGAAGTCCTAGAAATGGTACTTTTGAATTTTGATCACGAAATTGGATATGGAATTAGGAATAAATTATACATTTGAGTTCGTGATGTTATGGGTAATGATTATCTTCAAAAAATTTCGGAATCTGGGCACGTGGGCCAGATGATTGACTTTCTTGACTTTTCGAGCGGAGTTGGGAATTGCTATAAATTAATTAATTGTGAGTGTTGGAGTATATTTTATTGGTTTGCATGTTGTTTGACTAGTTTCATATCGTTTGCTTTGACTTGAGGAGTTAGAGAGGCATTGGAGCCGGTTATTGGAACTTCAGAGCAAGGTAAGTCTCATGTCTAACTTTGTGAGGGAGAAACTACCCCGTAGACATTAAAATTATTATGTGCTACTCAAGATCATAAAGCAGAACTATATTATCCAATCTACTTTAATTATTTATCTTGGGCCCGTGTGGTGTACGGGCAACACCTTACTAGTATATAATTATATATGGTACCGTCGTAGGGGACAATATGTCTATATATTGGGGGGGGGGGGAGGGGGGAGACCATGCTGTTTAATATGAGAAGCACTTTTCTAAAAAAGATTCGCTTCCACGAGGAAAGATCCATAATTCATCAAACCTAGGATTTGCATGAAAATCCGAAAAAGATCGTGAATAATTTTTACATTAATAATGTTATGTATACATTTGTCTTGATTATAAATTAATTTAAGGGCTTTGATTACAAACTTCTGACGGAGTCTCGGCTTTCGACTGAAAGGAAGCTTCATATTTAGTGGGCGTTTGGACATAAGAATTGTAAATTCCCAAAAAAACCAAAAAAAAAATTCAAGTGAAAATGGTATTTGGAAATAAGAGTTGTGTTTGGAGATGAATATGATTTTGGGTTGTTTTTCAATTTTTGTGAGTGATCTGAATGAAAATTCTGATAAACAGTTTTTTTTGGAGTTTTTCAAATTTTCAAAAAATTTCAAAATTCATCTTCAAGTGTAAATTGAAAATTTTATGGCCAAACACTGATTTCGAAAAAAAAATAATTTTTTTTGAGAAAAAGTGAAAAAATATTCATGGTCAAACATGCTCTAATAATTTTCAACCTATTCCTTCCGCGGCGGAGGTATAATATTAATTTCGGGTCATTCATTAACTTTTGATTAGATCTTTTATATTAAGAAATTTATTATATATGTAAAAATATTTAATTACAAACCCAATAATTAAATGAGTTTTAAATTTAATTAGTTCAGAAAATATAAACTTTAATTTCTGATTCGGCTTCTGTTTCTTCCCTTTTCAAAGTGAAGATTTGTCACGACCCCAAGTTTCCTCCGTAGAATATCGTGATGACACCTAGTCACTAAGACTAGGTAAGCCTAACACTTACTGAATTAGAGACAGAATATAATTAGAAACAACTATTAAGCATGAAACTAAAATTTCTATAGTAAACCAATAATCCCGAGTGCAATACAATACTCAAAACCAGTAGTACAAGTCATAAGCTCTACTGAGTTTACTAGGAAAACCTTCTAAGTACAACTGTTCCGAAAAAGAAATGAACAGTACAAGTACAATATTAGAAGGTGACTCCGGGGCCTGCAAACACGACGACAGGTATACCTTGAGTCTCCACAACAAAGCCCGAACAACTAACTAGGGGTTAACCAACTCCAAAGTACCTGGATCTGCACAAAAATAGTGCAGAAAGCGTAGCATGAGTACACCACAATGGTACCCAGTAAGTATCAAGATTAACCTCGGTGAAGTAGTGACGAGGGACAGTCGAGACACCTACTAGACTAAATAACTTGTACAACTATGAATGTGAAACTAACAGGAAAACAATGTCAATATAAAGCTAAGCATGGTAAAGATAACAAAACAATACTCGCAATAAAACACTAGAAACGATGATTAGCAACAGGGAACAAGTAGGTAACACTAGAAACGATGATTAGCAACAGGGGACAAGTAGGTAATAATGCCGCAGAGTAAGCTGAACATAGTTTAAGTACGCTGAAACCAAGTAAAGGCAACAAGTAACAATTCAATAAGAGCAACCGCTTTCACACAAGATTTGTTCAAGGATTTCCCCGAGGTACTTCACCTCATAGTCACATTTCACGGGTCCCAATTTGTGAACCCCTAATCACTTGGCATCTCGTGCCCACATTACAATTCATAACCGCACGGACGACTCACGTGCCAAGGGAGTGGCAATATCTAATATCCGCACGGAAAACTCATGTGCCAACAATAACAATGACTTACGACCGCATGGACAACTCACGTGCCAATAGAACAACTCTACCACAGAAGGCAAGTAAACGAGAGTACATGTAAATGGTCAATAACATCAGGATTCATCTTCTTAAACCGATATGGGTGATTAATTACGTGTATGCTTGTGCAAGTGTTCTATCACAACTCAAATCAACAAGTAAGAGTAGAGACAATGAATGGCATATAGGAAACAATCACCACAAAATGTACAATGTATAACTCACACAAGATAGGCACACCACTACAAAAATATCATCAACAACAATGCCCCCAGGCCATCATAAGTCATCACAAATAATTTCCGACATAGTCCACCTTGTCTCACCACATGCGCAAAAATAAAGTAAATGCCCTCCTTGTCTCGTCGCACGCGCATAGTAATATTCCCTCATTATCTCGCCACATGTGCAAATCATATATATAGCCTGCCTTGTCACGCCGCATGTGCAAATATCAATAATAACAACAGCACGGACAACTCACATGCAAACACCCCAACAATCCTCTCAAGAATATCACATGTGCCAAGAACATAACAACACAATATAAGGTCTTTAACCACATGTGCACATATTACACAACTTTTCCTCAAAACAATCCACAATCACGCATATCTATCGGCTCAACAACACTGAGTACAATAACAACAACAACAAGAACACGAGAGTACGACAAGTAAATTAACACAAGAACTTCAGAATACAAAGAAATGGAAGAACGAGCTCATAAAGAAAGACACAAATAGGGAATAATGATCCCAACAAGAATAGCTCAACAAGGGGAGAGATAATGTGCAACAATGATTCCACATAAGTAAAACTTGATGATAAGAGAGATAACATGAATCAATGACTCCAAATAAGGATAAGTCAACAATGAATGTGATAACAAAACTTCAATTAAGGTTAAGCACAGAAAGGACAATGATAACTTTAATTAAGGTTAAGCAATTACGGGAAGGACAACATAACTTTAATTAAGGTTAAGCAATTACAGAAAAGACAACATGGTAATAAAAGAGACGACAACTTTTAAGGCACATAAGAGTTTATTGGCAGCAAGGGTAGAATATAAATCAATCAACTCCAAATAAGACACGTGCAATGACCCAACTAGTCATTTTAAGCTCTAGTACATCGTGCAGTGGTTTGAGGCCTTGAGTAGCTTCACTTTAGGTACTATTATTTGTATGTGTGGTCGGAATTGAATTTCGGGAAGTTCAGAGTTCATTCGGAAGGAAAATTCTAAATTTGGGTGCTTTAAGTTGGAAGAATTGACTAAGGTTTGAATTTTGAGTAAACGACCTCAGGATCGATATTTGAAGGTTCCAATAGACTTTATGATGATTTCAAACTTGGGAGTATGTTTGGATTGAGTATCGGGTGGTCCGGGAGCATTTCAGCGATTATTGTAGAAAGTTGGCATTGTGGAAGTTCTAGAATTTCATAAATTTGGTTTGAAGTGGATTTTGATGTTATCGATGTCCGTTTGGAGTTTCCAGTCTTGGAATAGGTTCGTATACTGATTTGTGACTTGTGCGTAGAGTTTGGCGTCATTCCTGAATGTTTTAATATGATTCGGACGCGTTCGTCGAAGTTTGGAAGTTTGAAAGTTTAACGAAGGAATTTGGTCATCGATTCATAATTTGGATGTTGTTTGATGTGATTTGAGTCCTCGACTAGGTCTGTGTTATGTTATGGAACTGGTTGGTGTGATTGGACGGGGTCCCGGGGGCCTCGGGTGAGTTTCAGGGTGGTTTCGAATCGATTCTCCTTGTTTTGTCACTATTGTGATGATGTCTGGTTTCCTCCTTCGCGAACACGAAGGGTCTCATGCGTTCGCGAAGAGGAATTTTGGGGCTACTGGGATTTGCCCATCGCGACAAGATGAAGGAGACGCGAATACGGGGCAGAAGCTGGGGAAGCCTAGGCAAACGCGAGCTTAAGGTCGCAAACACGAAGAGGAAGGGGAGATGGGGGCCTGCCAGGAGTTAAGCCTTCACAAACGCGGCTCGTGTCCCACGAACGCGAAGGGTAGGGGTCACAAGGCTTCATGAACACAGCCCTTGGGTCGCGAACGCATAGAGGAAAAATGTGGAGGTAGAATTTTTAGCCTTCGCGAACGCGAAGAAGGACATGCTTGGGCAGATTGTTTTAAGTCGGGATTTTTGCCCATTTTACTCATTTCTCTCTTGGTTTGGGTGATTATTGGAGAGCTTCAAGGGGAGATTTTCATCATCTATTGCAAGGTAAGTAATTCCCGCATATTGTTAGCTAATTACATGGATTGTACAAGGATTTAAACATGGAAATTTGTAGAAGTTTGAGATTTTGGTGGAAAACCTAGAATTTGGTAATTTTGGAATTTGACCACGAAATTGGGCATGGAATCGGGAATAAATCATATATTTGGGTTTGTAGTATTATGGGTAAAGTTTATCTTAGAAATTTTTTGCAATCCGGGCACGTGGGCCCGATGGTTGACTTTATTGACTTTTCAAGCAGAGTTGGGAATTGTCATAAATTGATTTATTATGAGTATTAGAGTGTATTTTTATTCGTTTTCATGATTGTTTGACTAGTTTCGGATCGTTTGGCTTTGAATTGTAGAGTTAGAGAGTCATTGGAGCATGTTATGGAACTTTAGAGCGAGGTAAGCCTCCTTCTGAGGGGGAAACTACCCCCCAGGTAATATTTATTGTCATGTGCAACTAGTTGTGGGTGCTACGTACGTACGAGGTGATGAGAGTCCATACATAGCCAAAACATGTTTATGTCCTGGTAGACTTAGGACCTTAACATGTAATAATTGAATTATTTGAACTTGTTCTGCTGGCTTAATTAATTAAAGTTATAACTGAAATTGATTTTGAAATAAATATATTAGGTCAAACTTTATCTCTTTTTGTTGCCAAGATGTTTGATAACTGTAAAAAGGGTGTACATGTTATTTTGCTCATATATCGTATTGTAAACACGTGTCTTATAATTAGGTGACTTCCTTCCTTTCTTATGGAGCGGGCCGAATGCCTCGGCAGTATATAGAGGCATCTATGGATCGTGCCGCACGTCCCTCAGCAGCGTACACATTATTCAGAATCGGGCCGAACGACCTCGGCAAAATCGTGCGTTATATCGCTAGTAGTCCGAATATTCACGAGCTAATCTTCCCATTGATGCCCGTCATTTTATGGTATTTCTTATTTTTTTTGAATTGACACTTGGAATTTTTTGAGATATTGAGGTAGAATACAAGATCGAGGAATTTATGCTTTAAAGGAAATAATTGGAACATTATGAAATTTCAGATTTACTCCACTACTGTTGTGCACTTCACACCTGTTATGAATTATCATTTATTTATCTGGACCTCTAGTAAGTGTCGATGTCGACCCCTCGTCACTACTTCTCCGGGGTTAGGCTAGATACTTATTGGGTACGCGTTGATTTACGTACTCATGCTGTACTTCTGCACTAAATGTGCAGGATCTGACATGTCCTTTGGTGATTATCTTGGCGCATAGGCGCATCTGTTGAGGAGGCTCTATGTGAGCTGCAAATTCGGGCTACGCATTGCAGTCCATTGAGTCCCTACTGTACTATTTATTTTATCCTGTCTTATTTACATTCTGGACAGATGTTGTATTATTGTTGTACTCCTTAGAAAATGCTCATGTACTTGTGACACCGGATTTTGGGGGTTCCTACGGGTTGTTCGTGATTGATGTTGTGGGGACATTATCATTTACCTTGTAAATTCTGTTTTAAATGATTTAATAAATGGAGATTATGATTTCAAATACTAAAATGAGTAATTAAGCTGAACATTCATTGTTGGCTTACCTGACGGCGGTGTTAGGCGCCATCACGACCTATAGTGGATTTTGGATCGTGACAACACGTAAGGGTAAATTTAGTAAATGGAGGACTTAACATGATAAGACAACTTCCTTTTTAATGGACATAGGAACCTAAGAACCTAAAACGGTCAAATCCCCACAAATAAGCCTGAGTACGTACTTGTCACCTCGCATACAAGGCCTTCACATGATACAATTAGCACAGTTGACTCAAATCCTAAGAGGTAGTTCTCCAACACAAAGTTAGGCAAGATACTTACCTCAAAGAAGCTAGACCGATACTCAAAAAGGACCTTCTCGTGTGAAACAACCTCCTGACGCCTCAAATCGAGCCAAAATAGCTTAACGTCGTAGATAAGAAATAATTCTGGATAACAAAGCTTAGATCTTGAAAGAGAAATAAAAAGTCAACTCAAAAAGTCAACCCCGAGTTCGCATCTTGGAACCCGGCCAAAATTACAAAATCTGAATACCCATTCGATAAGAGTCCAGCCATACAAGAATTTCACAATTTTACCCCAAATTTCCAACTTAAATTACTAATTAAACGATGAAAATAACAATGGATTCATGAAATATAATAAGATTCGGGTAAAGAACACTTACACAATGAATTGCTTGAAAAACCCACGAAAAATCATCACTAACCGAGCTCCCTAGGTCCAAAAATTAGTAATGAAACCAAACCCTCGAATTTAACCTTTCTTCCCAGCACTTCCGCATTTGCGGACAAAAACACGCATTTGCGAGCCCGCATTTGCGAGCTATGGCTCGCATCTGCGAAGACAGCCTACCAGCCCAAGATTCGCATTTGCGCAAGGAAGGTCGCACCTGAGACACACCCGGGGCCCTCGTCCAAACATACCACCAAGTTCCCTAACATAACGTTGACCTGCTCGAGGCTTCAAATCACATCGAACAACATCAAAACTTTGAATCACACTACAAATTGAACTTAATGAACCTGTGAACTCTTAACTTCTACAACTCGCGCCGAAACATATCAAATCAACCCAGAATGACGTTAAATTTGGCATACAAGTCCCAAATGACATAATGGAGCCAATCCAATTCTCAAAATCTCAATCCGATCCCGATATCAACAAGTCAACTCCCGGTCAAACCTCTCAACCTTCCAAACCTTCAACCTTCCAATTTCGCCAAAATGCATCAAATTAACCTACGGGCCTCCAAATCCAAATCCGGACACATGACTAAGCCTAAAACCACCATACGAAGCTAGTAGAATTATCAAAACACCATTTCAGAGTCGTCTACACAAAATTCAAACTCCGGCCAACTATTTTCACTTAAGCTTCCAGACAAGAATTATTCTTCCAACTTAATCCCGAATCGTCCAAAATCCGAACTCGACCACACAAGCAAGTTATAACACACAATACGAAGCTACTCGAGACCTTAAGCCACCGAACGTGATGCTACTTCTCAAAACGATCGGTCAGGTCGTTGCATTCTCCCTCTCTTAAACAAACGTTCGTCCTCGAACGTGCCAAGAATCGTTCTGAAGTCATCAAATCACTGAGTGTACTCACCATACATATACTCGCGGGTGACCCCAAGTCAACCCATTCCACATAAGCCCGACAACACCATCTCAATTGAAGATTATTTCTTCCACCAACACTAATAAGCCTTAGAACCAAATGTTTCACCATCCAATCATCTCCAAAAGACCCGACTCCTACATCAACACGCGGTATCGGCCTCAACCAGCTGCAAAAAATCATGCCTACTCCTACAAGGTACAACCACACGATGTAACAAATCACATATATGCCCATAACAACATCTCTGGTCACAATAGCTTCCCATAATCACATCCAGCACCGACAGTTAACCTCATATCGGCTAGAACCCTGTTCCAAACCTCCACAACACTGGCAATGATGCAAGAAACATGAAGATACAATGAATATTCACTAAATTAACAAGTCACACCCGGTGCCACCTGGGCACACACCTCGCAAGCTAAAACCCAATAAGCACAATAGAAAACGACTGAGTATGCAAACAGAAACACATGAGAGAACTATCGAACAAGACCGACAGGCACAACTCCCTATAAGTACTATACTTACGAGTTAATTCCATAAGGAAGGATCAAAACATATGAACTAATCGCAAGGGTCTCATCCTAATATAACTCCACCGCGACACGCATCCCGGTTCAAACATATCAAATCAAATGCAAATGCGAGGGTCCCATCCTTAGCTCTGAATCGCAGGTAGAATACACATCATACCAATCGAAACCTTCCACTAATTCCATCCCGCGATACAAAATCACAACATGTAACGAACTCCCAATATCGATAGAGCATCTAAATCACAAATCGTAACCAACCATCCAGAAAATCACATCAAAAACTACTGTAATGGGTAACAGAAAGTTACTTCTAGTCTCATATCTTTCAATAATGAACAAAACAAAATGATAGACACGGGCTACCACTATAAAATCTCCCAACACAGGCAACCATATAAGTAGAGTACAAAATCACGAAACTCACCCATATGTGAAGCAAGATAAACGGACTCACCCCGATAAGTAGAACCAAATCAAAATAAGAATGATGCTCCTCTATAACAATCGAAACAATGCCTGTAACGATACCATATGGTGCAATGGCCTTAGCCCTACCGTAGAAAGCACATCAATGGGCCGGGCTTCCCTTTCTTAGGCGCCCTCTACCCGCCTAACCTGAACCCCAAGCTGGCGGTGCAGGGATAGCAGCAACTAGAGCAGAACTCACAGCCTGAATACCCCGTTGTGACACATCTGTCAGGAGTCTGGGACAATCTCTCACCATGTGGCTGGTATCTCCACACTCAAAGCAACCTCACCATTGGTGTGGCTGTGGAAGTTGTCCGGTGGGTACTCTGAGATCCATGGGTATCTGAAACATCGTGCGATGCCTGAAGTGCAAACTGGACTGGCTGACCCACAAAACCTCTACCATGACGTACCCTACCTCCAAAATAGGGACAAGTAGGCCCTCCTGGTCTACGAGTCCTCTTAGTCTCCCTGAACTCTCCTTCCTGAACCCACATGCCCTCCAATCTACGAGTGATCTCTACCACTTGCTAGAACGGAACATTCGTCTCCATTTCCCGAGCAATGCTGAATGGGATACCATGATCGAGCCCCTCAATGAATCTGCAGACTCGCTCTCTAACTGTAGAAACCAAAGCAGGGGCATGTATGGACAAATCACTGAATCTAACGGCATACTCTGACACTGACATAGTGGCCTGGCGCAACTGCTCAAACTCCACGCACCATGCATCCCGAAGGGTCTGGGGAACAAACTCTCTCAAGAACATCTCTGAAAACTAAGCCCATGAAAGTGAAGCTGCATCGGCCAGGCTACCCAACTCGTACGCTCGCCACCACTGATATGCTGCTCCCTTAAGCTGGAACGTAGTAAAAGCAACCCCATTCGTCTCCACAATACCTATAGTGTGGAGAATACGATGGCACTACTTTAGGAAACCATGTGTATCCTCTTAAGCCAAACCACCAAAAGTAGAAGGGCAATACTTCTTGAACCTCACAAGTCTAAGCTGTTCCTCCTCAGATACTGTTGCCGTAACCATGGGCTGAACTAGAACAACAGGCTGGGTTGGCATGACACATGGAACCTGACTAACGTGGACTCGCTGCTCTAGAGTACGGGTGGAGGGAGTCTGAGCCCCTCCCCCGGTCTATGAAGCAGTTGGTGCAACCAAAATCAACCCCGCTTGAGCCAATGTGTCAAACATGCTCAGGAAATGTGCTAAAGTCTCCTGAAGTCCTAGAGTAGCAACAGGCGCCTCCGGTACCTGTCCCCCAACATGAGCTACTGGAGGCTCCTCAACTGCTGCCCTGACAGGTGCTCTACCTGCAGTACATGCTACTCCTCGGCCTCAGCCTCAGCCTCTGCCCCGACCCCTAACAACACTGGCTCTGGGGGCGGCGTCATCAGTAATTACAGCTCGTGTCCTAACCAAATGTGAGAGAATAGAATGACAATGGCTCAAACTCCGAGATCAATAAACTTGCATGATAGGAATGGAAGAAGTGAAACTGTCCTAATAGTTTTGTAGCCTCTCAAAGATAAGTACAAACATCTCCGTACCAATCCGCAAGACTCTACTAAACTTGCTTATAACTCGTAACACCTATGAACCTAGAGCTCTGATACCAACTTGTCACGCCCCAATTTCCCTCCGTAGGATGTCGTGATGACACCTAGTCACTAAGACTAGGTAAGCCTAACACTTACCGAATTAAAGACACAATATAACCGAAAACAACTATTAAGCATGAAACTGAAATTTCTATAGTAAACCAATAAGTGCAATACAATACCCAAAACCGGTAGTACAAGTCATAAGCTCTACTGAGTTTACTAGAAAAATCTTCTAAGTACAACTGTTACGAAAAAGAAATAGACAATACAAGTACAATATCAGAAGCTGACTCCGAGGCCTGCGAACGCGACGACAGGTATACCTTGAGTCTCCACAGCAAAGCCCGAACTAGGGTCAACCAACTCTGAAGTACCTAGATCTGCACAAAAATATGTAGATAACGTAGCATGAGTACACCATAGTGGTACCAAGTAAGTGTCAAGACTAACCTCGGTGAAGTAGTGACGAGGGACAGTCCAAACACCTACTAGGCTAAATAACCTGTACAAGTATGAATGTGAAACTAACAGGAAAACGATGACAATATAAAGCTAAGCAAGGTAAAGATAACAAAACAATACTCGCATTAAAACACTAGAAACAATGATTAGCAACAGGGCACAAACAGGTAATAATGCTGTAAAGTAAGATGAACACAGTTTAAGTCCGGTGAAACCAAGTAAAGGGAACAAGTAATAGTTCAATAAGAGCAACTGCTTTCACACTGATTTGTTCAAGGATTTCCCCGAGGCACTTTACCTCATAGTCACATTTCATGGGTCCCAATTCGTGAACCCTAATCACTTGGCATCTCGTGCCCACATTACAATTCATAACCGCACGGACGACTCACATGCCAAGGGAGTGAAAATATCTAGTATCTGCATGGACAAGTCATGTGCCAACAATAACAATGACTCATGACCGCACAGATAACTCATGTCCATTAGAACAACTCTCACACAGAAGGCAAGTAAACGAGAGTACATGTAAATGGTCAATAACATCAGGATTCATCTTCTTACACCGATATGGGTGATTTACATGTATGCTTGTGCAAGTATTATATCACAACCGAAGTCAACAAGTAAGAGTAGAGCAATGAATGGCACATAGGAAACAATCACCACAAAATGTACAATGTATAACTCACACAAGGTAGGTACGCTACTACACAAATATCATCAATAACAATTCCCCAAGGCCATCACAAGTCATCACAAATCATTCCCGACATAGCCCACATTGTCTCACCACGTGCGCAACAATAAAGTAAATGCCCTCCTTGTCTCACCGTACGCGCATAATAATATTCCCACCCTCTCTCGCCACATGCGCAAACTCACATATATAGCCCAACTTGTCATACCGCATGTACAAATATCAATAATAACAATAGCACGGACAACTCACATGCGAACACCCCAACAATCCTCTCAACAATATCACGTGTGCCAAGAACATAACAACACAATATAAGGTCTTTCACCACATGTGCCCATATGCCAAAACTTTTCCTCAAAACAATTTCAATACCAAAACGACGCATAGCCCTCAGCTCAACAACGATGAGTACAACAATAACAATAATAATAACACGAGAGCACGACAAGTAAATCAACACAAGAACTTCAGAACACAAAGAAACGTAAGAACGAGCTCACAAAGAAAAACACAACAGGGAATAATGGTTTCAACAAGAATAGCTCAACAAGGGGAGAGACAATATGCAACAATGATTCCACATAAGTACAATTCAACGATAAGAGAGATAGCATGAATCAATGACTCCAAATAAGGATAAGTCAACAATGAAAGGGATAACAAAACTTCAATTAAGGTTAAGCCATTACTGAAAGGACAACGATAACTTCAACTAAGGTTAAGAAATTACGGAAAAGATAACATAACTTCAATTAAGGTTAAACAATTACAGAAAAGACAACATGGCAATATAAGAGATGGCAAGTTTAGTTAAGGCACATAAGAGTTTATTGGCAACAAGGGTAGAACATGGATCAATAAACTCCAAATAAGACACGTTAGGGTAAATTTAGTAAATGGAGGATATAACATGATAAGACAACTTCCTTTTTAATGGACATATGAACCTAAGAACCTAAAACGGTCAAATTTCCACAAATAAGCCCGAGTACGTACTCGTCACATCGCGTACACGGACTTCACATGACACAATTAGCAAAATTGACTTAAATCCTAAGAGGTAGTTCCCCCACACAAAGTTAGGCAAGATACTTACCTCAAAGAAGCTAGACCGATACTCAAAAATGACCTTCTCATGTGAAACAACCTCCGGACGGCTCTAATCTAGCCAAATGAACTTAACATCATAAATGAAAATCATAGGAAATATTTCCGAATAATATAGCTTCGATCTTGAAAGAGAAATAAAAAGACAACTCAAAAAGTTAACCCCGAGCCCGCGTCTCGGAACCCGACCAAAATTACAAAATCCGAACAGCCATTTGGTAACGAGTCCAACCATACAAGAATTACTCAAACCCGACCTCAAATCATCTTTCAAATCTCCAAAGCTTAGTCTAAGAAGTTTTCACAAATTTTCCCCAAATTTCCAACTTAAATTACTAATTTAACGATGAAAAATAACAATGGATTCGTGAATTATAATAAGATTCGGGTAAAGAACACTTATCCCAATGAATTACTCGAAAAATCCATGAACAATCGTCACTAACTAAGCTCCCTATTTCCAAAAATGAGTAATGAAACCAAACCCTCGAATTTAATCTTTTTGCCCAGCACTTCTGCCTTTGCAGGAAAAAATACGCATCTGCGAGTCTGCATTTGCGAGCTATGGCTTGCATTTTCAAAGACAACCTACCAGCCCAAGATTCGCATTTGTGCAAGGAAGGTCGCACCTGCGACACCACAGAAGCGATACAAAAGCCGCAGAAATGGATAGTCACCCTGAGCCACAAAATCGCATATGCAATGGCCACACCGCAGATGCGGCCACGCACCTGCATTTGCCAATCCGCAGAAGCAGTTCTCCCGCCCAGGCCTAACATCGCAGAAGCGACATAAACTTTGCAGAAGCGGCTCTGCACCTGCGCTCCAAAAGGCACAGGTGCGACACACCAGAAACAGACCTGACCAAATGCACGAAAACCATCCGAAACACACCCGTGGCTTCCGGGACCCCGGTACCCAGTTCAAACATACCAACAAGTTCCATAACATAAAGCGGACCTGTTCGAGGGTTCAAGTCACATCTAACAACATCAAAACAATGAATCACACTACAAATCGAACTTAATAAACCTATGAACTCTCAACTTCTACAACCCGCGCGGAACATATCAAATCAACCGAAAATGATGTCAAATTTTTCATTGTCACGACCCAATCCTTCCTCCGTGAGATGTCGTGATGGCACCTAGTCTCTACGACTAGGTAAGCCTAACATTTGTGGAATGACACAATGAAAGCAAAATTTTAACAACTAACTGCAACAGATAATTAAATAACTGATAAAAATACCACTCGGTATGTATAATAACCAACACTCGAGTACACACAGTATTCCCGAAATTCGGAACATCATAAGTCACAAGCTACAGAAGAAACTAGTATCTCTATACACCAGAGTCTAAGAAAAAGAAGGTACAAGAAGGTAAATGACATACGAGGGAATAGAGGGGGACTCCGAGGTCTGCGGACGCGACAGATATACCTTGAAATCTCAAAAGTCCGCTGCTAACTGATGACGAGGCTGATACGAAGTACCTAGATCTGCAGATAAACATGTGCAGAAGAGTAGCATGAGTACACCACAACGGTTCCAAGTAAGTGCCAAACCTAACCTCGGTCAAGTAGTGACGAGGTCATGTCAGGGCCCTACTGGTATATATAATAAATAAGGCAGAAAAATATTACAGTGTAATAAGAGACTGGAATTTAATAAAGAGGAAACCATAATAAAATAACAGTACAGCACACATGATTAAACAGTAGGGGATCTCCCGAGATACCAGCTCGTAGTCTCAAAAGAAAATATGCAAGGAGATCTGCCGAGGTACCGCCTTGTTGTCTCAAAAGTTAATGTGCAGGGAGATCTCCCGAGGTACCGCCTCGTAGTCTCAAAGTAAATGTGCAGGGGGGATACCTCGAGGTACTGCCTCGTAGTCCAAAAGTAAACACACAACTCGAAAACTGATGAATACAACAATTAACAACAAGAATTCTATAGTTAAGACTGATACAGATAAAGGAAAAATTGGGAATCAACTAAGCATGATGCACAGAGTTCAGATAAGCATTTAAGACATTTAGACATGCGATATTTGGCTAAACAGGACAACTACACATGCTGGCATAACTTAATTAAGATGAACATGTTATTACTTAATAAGAACTGGATTCTACAACAAATAGCTCGTGTACGCACTCGTCACCTCACGTACACGGCGCTCACATATTACAACAGTACCAAATCCTAAGGGGATTTCCCCCACACAAGGTTAGGCAAGGTACTTACCTCGAACCAAGCTCAATCAATCAGTAAGAATGCCTTTTCCATGATTTCCCGACTCTGAGTGGCCCAAATCTAGCCAAAAGCAATTACATACCATAAATATAACTATAAGAAACAAATGTAATTAATGAAATCAAGGCTTAAACAACAAATTAGAAAATCGCCCCAAAAGGTCGACCCGAGCCCACATCTCGAAATCGGGTAAAAGTCACAAAATACGAACATCCATTCACTCACGAGTTCACTCGCGCCAAAATTATCCAAATCCGATATCAAAATTCCAATAAAAACTGAAAATTTTGGTTGAAGAACTTTTCATTTTTCCCAAATTTTCCAACTCATTCCGGATTTAAAAGATGGAATCAACTATAGATTGATGGA
Organism: Nicotiana attenuata; assembly: GCF_001879085.1. Classification (NCBI taxonomy): domain Eukaryota; kingdom Viridiplantae; phylum Streptophyta; class Magnoliopsida; order Solanales; family Solanaceae; genus Nicotiana; species Nicotiana attenuata. The sequence continues at coordinate 285,572 of NW_017670482.1, forward strand.
ATATAACCATAAATAAGTCAAGAATAATCACCCAATAGTTTTCTCTGAAAATCCCCCAAAATTTCGTCCGAATCCGAGCTCTCTATATCAAGTTATGTTAAAAATGGCTTAACCCTTGATTTTGAAATGTTATATTCTGCCCAGGCATCCCTTCTTCGCGAATGCGGAAGAACCCTCGCGTTCGCGAAGAACAAAGTTGCTTCAGCCCAAAATTACTCATCGCGAACGCGATGACCTGAACACGAACGCGTAGCTTACTCAGCTCGACCCTACGCGAACACGGGCAGGCAAAATGACCTGGAGACTCAGTTGACCAGCTTTCTCTACGCGAACGCGGGAGCCTCATCGCGAACACGTAGACTTATAACCCCAGAGCTTCACGAAGGCGCGACCTTAATCGCGAACAAGAAGCACAATTCCCCTCCCGCCTCCAGCTCCTCTTCGCGAAAGAGAACTCCCCTCGCGAACGCAAAGAAGGAAACCTGTAACCGGAACACCAGAAAAATCTACAACTTCAACAAGTCCAAATTGATCCGTTAACCACCCGAAATCAACCCGAGGCCCTCGGGGACCTCAACCAAACATACCAACAAGTCCTATAACACAATACAAACTTAATCGAGCCCTCGAAACAAATCAAACAACAACAAAAACACGAATCACCCTCCAATCCAAACTTAATGAACTTTGAATCTTCAAACTTCTACAACCGATGCCGAAACCTATCAAACCACATCCGATTGACCTCGAATTTTGCAAAAAAGTCATATTCGATATTACAGACCTACTCCAACTTCCGAAATCGGAATCCGACCCCGATATCAAAAAGTCCACTTCCGGTCAAGATTTCCCAAAAATTCAACTTTAGCCATTCCAAGCCTAATTCAGCTACAGACCTCCAAAACACAATCTGGACGCGCTTCTAAGTCCAAAATCACCCAACGGAGCTAACAGAACCGACAAAACTCCATTCCAGAATCGTCTTCATACAGCTCTAACTACAGTCAAAACCCTAGAACTCAAGCTTCTATTTTAGGGACTAAGTGTCCTAAATCACTCCGAAATCAAAAACAGAACCTCTCGGCAAGTCACATAAACAGAAAAGGATATGGGGAAAACAGTAAATAGGGGATCGGGGCTAATACACTCAAAACGACCGGCCGAGTCGTTACATTCATGCAAGTCCCAAATGACATAACGAAGCCAATTCAATTCTCGAAATTGCAATCCGAGCCCGATATCAATAAGTCAACTCCCGATCAAACCTCTCAACCTTCCATACCTTCAACTTTTCAATTTTCGCTAAATTGCATCAAATTAACCTACATGCCTCCAAATCCAAATCTGGACACACTTCTAAGCCCAAAACCACCATACGAAGCTATTGGAATCATCAAAATACTATTTCAGAATCGTCTACACAAAAGTCAAACTCTGGTCAACTCTTTTTACTTAAGCTTCCAAACAAGAATTATTCTTTAAACTTAATCCCGAATCGGCCGACATCTGAACTCGACCACACACCAAGTTATAATACACAATACGAAGCTGCTCGAGACCTTAAGCCACTGAATGGGATGCTAATTCTTAAAACGATCGGTCGGGTCGTTACAAGATTACAATTCATACCATATTTGTTCATTACCCTTATGTATAGTAGGCGTTTGGACATAAAAATTATAAATTTTGAAAATATTACTCCCTTTGTTTCATATTAAATGAGGTACTTTCCTTTTTAGTCTGTTCCAAAATAAATGACACATTTCTAAATTTGAAAATAATTTAACTTTAAACTCTTTCATTTTATCCATTTACCCTTAATGAGAAGCTTTTATAGCCACACAAATGTCATGGCCCCACAAACTTTTTACCCCTTAAGCTTTTAAGACCACAAATTTCAAAAGTCTTCTTCTTTTTTGTTAAACTCCGTGCCGAGTCAAACTACCTCATCTAATATGAAACGGAGGGAGTAGTATTTAGAGTTGAATTGAAAAACGATATTTAGAATTTAAAATTAAATTTAGATATGCATTTCACTTGAAAAAATATTGCAATTTTGTAAGTGGGGAAATGAAAGTTTCCGAAAATTTCGAAAATAGTTTAGAAAAAACTCATTTTCGAATTTTTTTGCAAAAACTTGTAAAATTTCATGAACAAATATATTTTTTTTTTTGAAAAAATCAATAAAAAAGGAAAAAAATATCTATGGACAAACGAGTCCATAGTTTTTTTTTTTTTGGTTAATGCTACATCTAAGTTATGGGTGAGAAAAATATTCGGGAAACGTAAAAATTATTGATTGCTAGAGGACAATGCTTCATTTTCAAGCTTTAATTATCTAGGCATATGATTTTTCTATTTCACTTTCATAACCTATGACTTTCTAGGGTGTAGGTAGGTACCACTTTTATCAGTTACGTATCTTAATTTGTTTTGGAGATTTCTTGTTGCTATCGAGAGAGAAAAAAGAAAAGATCAGTAGTAGTTGCAAAATTTAACTGATTCCATAATTTTTGATGTGGAATATAAAATTATATGGCAAAGTTCACTAAAAATATAATAAATAGTAGATAGGAATACATATTTTTCGAGATACAATAAATTCAATAACAAGAACCTTAAAAGCGGAATCCATGAAATTTAAATTTCAATCCACCTCTGGTTATGTATTAAAATTGATTTGAGTGATCAGTACTGCCATTATTCCACAAATATTTGCTCCCACTTCACTTTCATATTTCCATTTTATGAGGTGGATTCAGAATACAAATTCAAAATTCTACCGCAACATAGAAATTAATACCATTTACTTTTATCCGTCGTAAGAAGTGATTATCGGAGTATTACCTTTACTAACTATACAAGTAAATACTTGTCTAGGGAAAACAGAAAAATTCAAAAAATTACAAAGAAAGCTAAATTTCACCTGGAAAGCAACTGAATCCACTTGTTTATATATTTTTTTCCACTTGTTCATATTTTTATGGGCTAACAACTGTCATAGAGTTATTAAACTATATATTGATGCGTTGAATAAAAAAATAAAAGAAATACTATTTAAAATATGAGGTCGTGAGATAAAAATTTTAGTGACAAAACCTAGGCATGGTATTACATTTCTTTTTAGCTACACATTTCAATAAAAAAGATTCATCATCCACCAATGATAATCGAAGTCCTCCCTTTACCACACTTATTTTAATTAAGCATTTTATTTATATACTCCAACACTATAGAGATTTAGCACAATTAGTATAATTTAATTTCATTTAGCATAACTATATATATATTATAAATATGTATACATAATTCGAACCCGAGATTCACGTCTCAATATAATCTACAGATAATTTTTAGGGATAAGGCAAAGTTCATTTTTCTTATGCATGGTAATTCCAGGCCTGACATTTGTGTCAATGTCTTCTTTTTTCACTCCATAAGGTAACTCCCAATCAAATGCATAAAGAAGATTTGACAATGCAAGTTCCACGGATGCAATCCCAAGTGCAATACCTGCAGTAATCTTTATAAATTCAAGATTCTGAGCTTTTTGAAAATATGTATATTAGTTAGCAGCTGTAAATATTTTTTTGACCGAGCGACAAAATGTGTAACTTTCACAAAAAAGTTGTGGGTTCAATTGAATACCTGGGCAACCTCTTCTGCCCGCACCAAATGGAAGTAACTCAAAATCTTGACCCTTGTAATCGATATCACTATTCAAGAATCTCTCAGGTATAAATTCTTCCTGATTTTCCCATATTTCAGGATCTCTTCCTATAGCCCAAGCGTTAACATGAACTATGGTTCCCGGCCGAATTTCATAACCTTCTAATATGGTTTTTTCCATTGATTCTCTTGGAACTAAAAGTGGAGATGGTGGATACAATCTAAATATTTCCTTTATCACTGCTTTGAGATAAGGCATGTTTTGGACATCTTCTTCATTTACAATGCCTCTCTTCCCAACTGATTTTCTGATTTCTGTTTGAACTTTTTTCATGGCTTTTGGATTCTTTATCAAGGTTGTCATTGCCCAAACAATAGCAGCTGCACTAGTGTCGGATCCTGCAACTAATATATTCTACAAGAAAAAGAAAATAAAAGTTGTAAATTCATGAGAAATTCTCAAGGCAATAATAAACACATTTGTGCTATTTACAAGTATATTAGAAGTAGCAAAATCAATCCATCTTTTAGTTATCCGCCCAACCAAGTTTAATGGGGTTGGGTGTTGACCAATTTATTGACTTGACCCGAATTAGTAGTGTAACTTGATGGTGAAATTGCAATCTAAAATCAAACATACAAAATCAACTTTGGAGATTGAGAATTATGAAGATTTGAAATAACTTAAACTAATAACTTAAGAAAAATAAGTCTAACTATCAATTTTAATCAAAAAGCAAAATAAAAAAGAGGGTAGGTTTGGTCTTGTTGAGCATATTGGGTTATGACTCATCGTTTGACTTATCTTGTCCCAACCCATTTTGATTCAACTAAACTTTGCTGACTTGGAACACTACCTGTTTTGACCATATCCATGTATGGTCCAACCTGCCCATTTAACACCTCTACGTGCGTATATACTTATACATAGTATGTGTGCGAGCACGTCTAAAGTAGGTAAGTTAGGGAAATTACCATGAGAAGTCCTTTTATATCCTCCATAGTAAGATCAATTGGTGTTGATTGCTCTTTCTTCAATTGTAGCAAAACATCAACAATATCTCCATCCATATATTTTGGCCTATTGGGATTGAGATGTTGCTCAATGAGTTCTTCATAAAAATTATCCAAATCCTTGAAAATCCTCTCAAGTCTATCTATCAATCCACTTAATTTATCAATCCAACTTAAAGAAGGGAAAAAATCAGATACAAAGAAGCTAGCCATCATTGCTTGTGCCTCAGCTAAAAGATAATCAAATCTCTTCCTTTCATGTGCTTCTTCTTCAAACCTAACACCAAAAGCAACTCTACAAATAATAGTACTAGTTAATGAAATCATTAACTTACTCAAATTGGTAATTTGTGACGTAGAAGCTTGTTTTGATATTTTCTTAATCATTCTAAAGACTTCATCTTCACGAATTGGACTAAATAATTGAACTTTTTTTAGACTAAAAAGATGAAGAACACAAATTTTTCTCATTTCTCTCCAATAATCATTGTAAGGTGCAAAAACAATATCACGACCATAGTAAGACAATTTTTGTTGGCCAAGAATAGATGGTCTACTACAAAATACTAAATCTTGTGTTTTCAATACTTCTTTTGCTAATTTTGCTGAAGAAACTACAACCATTTGAGCAGAAGCAAGTTTAAAGGAGAAGATTTTTCCATATTTCTTGGAAAGTTTCAAAAAATAGAGATGAGGGTTTAAAGTATCATATTGATGCAAATTTCCAATGAATGGTAAGCCTATAGGACCTGGTGGCAATGTGTTTCTTCCACCATTTTTGGATTTAGAAAGAAGGAAAATAAGAATGAAAGGAAGGGCTACAAAGAGTAGAAAGAGCATTATCGTTTTGTTTCGCCAACTGTCTAGTCATATGAAATATCTTTTATAGATGTTCTTATGTTAAAAACTTTCCTTTTCTTTGATTGAAGATTTAACTAAATTCAATGTGGGTCTAAACAATTTTTTTTTTTGTTTTGAAAAATGGGATTTTTTTCCTAATTATACCATATATGAAACCTTATTACTAAAAATGTGCATTGTTTGTTAATTACCCGCCCAGTCCACGTTTTGCCTACAAATTTTGTACCATTCGACTATTAGGCATTAAAAGGGCAGAATATTCCCTAAAATTAAGGAGAAAATCTTGGTGTTAATTGATTATACATTAAATTCAATTTTTAAAAAGGGAAAGGAGATTTCTCATCTGCGTATTTTTCTCCAGAACTACAATTCAAATTCTCGAAAAAAAGAAAAGAACGAACAATTCAAATTTTCGAGTTTCAACAACTCAAAGTTGAAAAATCTGTTCTTCGTCGTTTCTTCTATCACGGGAGGTTTGAGAGACTTCAATACCAAGTTCCGTTGCAGCAGGATTTGGGGTGTTTGAGGATCCTGATCCACCACCCTCTACATATACCCTTATCTTCTACTAATCCTCCCACCGCAACTGATCAACCCCTTCAACATCTTCAAGGCTAAGATCAAAATGAAGTCAATGACAATAACTTAAAGCTTGTAAAGAACAACAAAAATGAGAAGAAAAAAAATAACAGCAATAGGTCTTCTTAGTTTTATGATATTATCTACAAATTTACTACATATATCTACAATTTGACTACAATTTCTTTATTTAGTGCAGGAATTTTTTTTTTAATATACAGTATCTCCAGATTGTAGATAAATTGTAGGCAAATTGTAGTTTACTTATAGTTTGTAGTTAATTTGTAGATAAATTGTAGATAAAATGTAGATATATTGTAGATACTATATTTTTAATATTGTAAATTTTTTTTCTTTATGTTTGTTTTGAAAATGTAGGTGAGGGCTTCAACAGATCATATACATACTGTGTTGGATGATGTGAAGCGGTACATTGTGTGTCTAGAAAACAAGAAATGTAGTTGTGACCAATTCCAACTTGAAGAACTTTCATGTGTAAATTGTTTCCAGATTGTAGTTATAATGTCGGTTAAATGTAGTTAATTTGTAGTTTTTGTAAAATTTTGCAGACAATTTGCAGATTAATTGTGGATGTCACATTTCTACAATTGGCTCTTCATCTACAAAATTTGTACAAAAAAATACAAATAAAAGCTGCCAAAATAGCAATTCATAACATTCCAATCAAGAAATATGAGAAGAAGTTTAGAAGTGATTTATTATCACGTCTTTTTCCATTAATTGGATCGACACTAACATATCGCCCATGCTGTTTTATGACACTTGATGGCCACGATGGTGATGCCTGCAATCTTGATGGCCACAATGGTGATGCCTGCAACCTTTCGACCAGGTGACGTCGAAACGGAATTCAAACAAATCATTTTCCTGAAAGAGGGAATTTTGTTTGGTTACAGAAGAGGGAAAATGGTAAAAAGAATGTGGGGTATGGGTAAAAACGTGGGTGAGGGGGTGAGGGGTAAGGAGAGAGAAACATGAGATATATGGATACCTTTAATTAAGGAGTAAAAACTGCCCATTAATTAGATATGGATACCTTTAATTAAGGAGTAGAAACAGCCCATTAATTAGACCCTTAATTAAGTATGGTATAGGATTGGTAATTTGGTATACGGGTTTGTAATTAAATCAAACCTTAAACATTGAGGGTAATAAGGTTTCATATGTGGTATAGGAATGTAAAAATCCCTTGAAAAATTCCGGGGAATTTGAAACAACTCAGCCCATTAATGATATTGTCCGCTTTGGACCTAGGCCCGCACGACTTTAAAACGCGTCACTAGAGTTTACAGTATATTTACTTATATACCCAACATCTCTCCCGTGTTTTGTCGATATGGGATTCGTTCAGGGTGTCACATACCCCCCCCCTTAGGGACTCAGCGTCCTCGCCGAAGTTTGCCCCACCGTCGTTCAAGCGTAATGCACCACATCTTCAAATTTATACTCACAGCGACAAGACACAAAGAGTAAACTATTATTTTGGGTGCTATGACCCTTTACAGTACCCCTTGTTATTTCCATATGGTCAAGGTGGGTGGCACTGTGGTATAAAGAAACTTCCCAGTGCAGATAATATTCCTAAAAAGTGCACTCTGCTTGAATTTGAATAATTTCCAACTTTTACCTCCGTTGATGGATATCTTGATATGGAGCTCAAAATTTACAAAAAGTAAAACACAAAAGAGATACAATTTCAGTTCGTGAATATTACTGTTATAAATTTCAGATAAGGAACGATGATGAGGATGAAATTTTGCATATAGGAAGATTATTGCGGCAATATTCAATAGATGAATACATAAAATTAGAGACACAAAGGTTGGACTTTGTTTCGTTCAATCAAGATTTGTTCAGAATGGGTATACTGCAAGGACTTCTTGATATATAAAGACTTGGGGAATGAGATGCTTCCAATATTGGAAAACAAACATTTCTCCCAAATTCTTTTATAAGAAGTCCTAGAGATATGCGTCAATGTTGTATGAATACTATTACATTGGTACAATGTACGCACGGGGTGAGAGAGCCCGTACGTAGCTAAAAGCATGTATATGTCCGGGTTGACTTAGGACTTTATCATGCAATATTTGAATTATTTCACTACTGAAAAATGGCAGAATTTTAAGCGCCAAAACGGTCGAAAATCGATCGGAAATCACGAATTTCCGACTACTTTCCAACCAAAACTGGTCAGTCGGAAAACAATTTCCGACCGAATCCATCGGCGATTTCCGACCAAAGTAGTCAGAACATTCAAAAAGGTCAGACGACCAAATATTTTCAAATTTTCGACCAAAGTGGTCGGAATTTTACTGACCGAATCGGCCGTAATAATATAAATAAAAATAATTATTTATTTAAATTTAAATAATAAAAATATATAATTTTTGATCGAATCAGTTGGAAATTAATAAGTAAAAAATAAAATTTTGTTACGACCCAAATCTCCCTCCGTAGGAGGTCGTGACGGCACCTAGTCTTAGGGACTAGGTAATCCTAACATTCATTGAAATAATAACAGTATTTAACTAACATCTGACAATAAGGAATAGAAATCTCTATACAATTTACAATCCCAAAACCGGTAGTACAAGCCATAAGCTCTATAGAGCTTGCTAGACAACCTCTAAATACAACTGCTTCGAAATAAGGATAAACATTGTAAATACAAAATAAGAGGGTAACTCCGAAGCCTGCGAACGCAGCAGTAGGTTTACCTTGAGTCTCCACGGCAACATCTGTACATCTAGCTAACGATAGACTGACTCCGAAATACCTGGATCTGCATAAAAAAATTATGCAGAAGCATAGTAAGAGTACACCACAGCGGTACCCAGTAAGTATCAAGACTAGCCTCAGTGGAGTAGTGACGAGGGACAGTCAAGACACCTACTGGACTAGATAACCTGGACAAGTATAAGTAGAGAACTAATAGAGTATGATATCTCTACAAAACTACGCATAATGACAATAATGATACGGTGCTTTCAATAAGAAACAAAAGTAACAATTAGCGGCGAAGCACAACAAGTAATAACACCGTAGAGTAAGCTGATCACAGTCTACACCCGATGAAAACAGATAAAAGAAAGACAAATAGCAACTCGGCAAGGATAACCTCTATCACACCAGGTCTATTTATTAGTCTCCACGAGGTACCATACCTCAATTATATTCACAAGCCACGGATCTCACTTTATGAGCACTAAACACATGTCACCTTGTGCCCTCATTTCAACTAGTAACTTGCACGGACAACTCACATGTCAATAGAACCATTCTCACATAGAAGGCAAATGGACAAGGGTGTGCATCAACACTCAATAATATCAGGATCCATCCTTATAAACCGATAGGAGTGATTGACTACATGTATGCTTGTGCAAGTATTCTAACACAGTTCACGCCAACTAGTAAGTATAGAGAAAATAGACAGCACGTAAGAATGTTTTTCCACAATTTTCACAAGATAAAACTCACACAGGTAGTTGCGCCACTGCCCAAATATCAACCACAAGAATTCCCCCAGGCCATCACAAGTGATCATAATCAATCCCTGACATAACCCACCTTGTCTTGCCACGTGCGCAATAATAAAGCAAAATTCCCGCCTTTTCTCGCCATACGTTCATAATAATATTCTCACATTGTCTCACCACATGCGCAACCCAAATATATATATATCCCGCCTTGTCACGCCGCATGTGCACAATCAATAGTAACAATAGTACGGCAGAAACCTCGTGTAACACAATCACAACCGCACGGCAAAAACCTCGTGCATTACAATAACAACCGCACGACATAAACCTCGTGCATCACAACTCTGAGTACAACAACAACAATGACAACAACACAAGAGTATGGCAAGTAAATCATCTCAAGATCTTTCGATCACAAAGAAACGGTAGAACTAGTTCACAAAGAATAAACACAATAGAGAATACTAGTCATAATAAGAATAGCTCAACAGGGGAGAAATAATATGTAACAACGACCCCCACAATGTACAGTTCAACAACAAGGGAGATAACGCGAGTCAAATAATACCAAATAAGGACAAGTCAACTAAGATATAGGATATCTAAACTTCTTTTAAGGTTGAGCAATTACGAAAGAGATACAATAATTCAATTAAGGGTAAGCAGCAGAAAGATAATCATAACCTCAATTGTTATGATACTTTCGATTACAGGAGAGATAATTATACTTTCAATTAAGAAGAAGCGACTAGGGAGGGATAGCATGGCAATAGAAGAGTTAACAACTCCAGTTAAGTCACATAAGATTTAAATAGGCAATAAGAGTGGATCATGAAGCAATTAATTCCATTAAAATACGTAGAGGTGAAAACTAGTAAATGTGAACTCAATCATAGCAAAACAACTTCATATCTAGTGAATATAAAGGCCTAAGAGCCCTAAAAAGTAAACTTTCCTCAAATAAGACCGAGCACGTACCCGTGACCTCGCGTACACGGACTTCACATGATACAATTAGTAGAGAGGACTCAAATATTAAGGGGTAGTTCCTCCACACGAAGCTAGGCAAGATACTTACCTCAAAGAAGATAACCGTTACTCTAAAATGAACTTCTCGGGTGAAATAACCTCCGGACGGCTCAAATCTAGCCAAAATTACTTCAAAGCATAAAGAAAACTCATAAGAAATTATTCCAGATAATAAAGCTTCAATCTTTATCAATAACTAAAAATCAACCCAAAAGTCGATCCCCGGTCCCGCACCTCGTAACCCGAAAATTTTTACAAAATCCAAACACCCATTCCGATACGAGTTAAACCATACTAAAATTATCAAATTCAAATACAATTTCGTCCTCAAATCATTATTTTATATTTTGAAAGTTTTTTTCAAAATCCCCATTTTCCATCAACTCAAAACACTAATTTAATGATAAAAATAAAGATGGAATTATAGAATATAATAAATTCTAGGTGAAGAACACTTACCCAATTGTTTTGCTTGAAAAACCCACAAAGAATCGCTCAAAACCGAGCTCTAGAACTCCAAAAAAATGTGAAAAATGGCCAACCCTCGGAATAGAGTACTTTTATATTCTTCCCAGGTATTTGTACATCGCGATCGTTGAAAAATAGCTGCGATCGCAAAGAAGGAAAAGTCCACTGCCAGCAAATGCACTATGCGATCGCGTACAGATACACGCGATCGCGAAGTAGAAAAGGACTGATGCCCCAAGAACGTGCTACGCGATCGCGAAAGGGAACCAGCTGGACCTATGATACGCGAACTCGTTGAAGGAAAAAACAGACTTACGCGTTCGCGTACAGAAGCATGAAAACGCGTAGAGTATATATTTCCTGCCTCATAAAATCACACTACGCGATCGCGGAAGAGATGATGCGATCGCGGAAGGAAACCAGTAACCAGCAGAACAACAATCCAAAAATAGAAGGAAATAGCCCGTAGCCCATCCGAAACACACCTGAGGCCCCCGGGACCTCGTCTAAACAACAAGTCCCATAAGCCAACACGGGCTCGCTCGAGGTCTCAAATCACACAAACAATGTTGAAACTACGAATCACACCATGAATCGAACTAATGAACTTTCAAATCTTCAAACTTCTAAAACTCTCCCCAAAACCTATCAAATCAACTCGGAATGCCGTCAAATTTCGCAGGCAAGTCCCAAATGGCATAACGGAGCTGTTCCAACTCTCGAAATCGCATTCTGACCCCTATATAACCAAAGTAAACTCTTGGTCAAACCTCTCAACCTTCCAAACTTCAATTTTTCCAATTTTCGTTGAAATGCTTCAAATTACCCCATGGACCTCCGAATCCAAATCCAGATGCACGCCTAAGTCCAAAATCACCATACAAAGCTGTTGAAATAATCAAAACCCCATTCCGGAGTCGTTTACATAAAAATCAAATTCCGGTCAACTCTTAGCGCTTAAGCTTCCGAAACTGGAATACTTCTTCCAAATTGACTCTAATCACCCGATAACCGAACTCGACCACGCACGCAAGCCATAACACATAGTATGAAGCTGTTCAAAACCTTATGCCGTGGAACAGGACTTTAAATTCTCAAAACGACTGGCCGGGTCGTTACAAATTTATTTAATTTCTGACGAAATCCGTCAAAAACTATTAAATATTAATTATTATTTTCCTAATTTCCAACCGATTTGGTCAGAAATCTGGGTGTTTCTGGTAAAATCTAGGCAATTGTCCGACTGTCTCAGTCGAAATTCAGTCGGAATTTTCTGTAAAACTGGCAGAATTCTGCTCAATTTTGAGCTACACCACATGTCAAACTATTACAATACAATAACGCCAACAAACAATCGACAAATATAACATCTAAGCCAACAATACCAACCATTAACACAATCTAAACCAATAATACCAACCATTAACACAATCTAAACCAACAATACCAACCATTGACACAATCTAAACCAACAAATCCATTAAACCTAACAATTTGGGCATAAAAACATCCAAATAGTAGCCCACATTCAAGTTTAAAAATAAAACATAAAGTTGTCTGTCACAATCAAGTTTACCAATCAAGCAAAATACCACACCTAAACTACTACACATCAGATTCAGTTTGTTCATCCTCATTATCAGATAGATCATGCCCATGTTTTCTCATAAATTTCTGCATCTTAACAAATGTTCCACATTGGGAGTCCAACTGTTACTTCAAATCACGATTTTTTTTTCTCATATCTTCCAGCTGTTCTTGATTTTGAGAAGAAGAAGAATTGGCCAAGAGTGGGTTTGGATGACCTGTAGGTCGACCTACTCCAAGTCCGTAGACTCTGCCTTTGTTTACTCCACCCGGTGCCTCTGTCCACAATGAAGCCATATCATCAGGTGTTGGTTGAGTTGAAGGAAGCTGAGTTTGTTGCCATTCTTCCACCATTTTATGATAATCTTCCTAAAATAAAAACATAACTATTATGTAAACAAACCAATATTGATAAACCATAAATAATTATGAAGTTAGTATTTTGCATATGTGTCCGATGCACGCGTCTCCACCCAGTGTTCTCTTATGCTATCCTTCTTCTCTTTCTTATGCGTCTCCTTGAAGACCTCAGCGTGACTCATATCTCGCCCTCTTTCTTTTCCTTCATAAAAAAAGCATGAGTTAGACATTACAATCGTAAAATTCTATATGTAAAACTAAGAAAAAATTTATAAGTAATTGCCAATCTTAGTTTATGGGCCGCAAAACTAATCGAACCTCCTGTGTGCAATGAGCCACCTTTACTGGAGACACGGTTTGCCTTTGCTTGTTCACTCTTCTTTTTCAATTCTGCGGTATTCCATTTCTCAATAAGTTTATCCCAAACATCTTCTCTTAACCACCTAGGCATTTTACCAGCATTCCGAGTAGCGAACAGAGTATCTTTAATTCGCTTAGCAGCCTTCTTCTCAAAAATATTATTTATGTCATTTTGATGCTAAGGATACCATGTCACTTTGTCTGCAATATAAAAAAGTAACATTAAATGAAGACGATAATTATTAAATAAATGTAATCAATTTTTACCCTAAATTGATTCCACATTTGCTCTCTGATGCTATACGGTATCTATCTCCAAGAATTCCACGGCTCATGATAAAATGACTTCATGGAATCCACAACCAAATGTGTTGACTAAAAGGATGGAAAAAACCTGCATTAAAATTAACATATATATAATTAATAAACATATCTAAAAGTACATTCAAAACCTAAAAATAGTATAAGAACCTTCTTACCCGTCCTCTTAGGGGACGATTATTAATCGATTATAACTATCAAATTGTAAGTCCCCTCCAAGATTCTGCCTGCGTCTACTAGATGGTGCAGAAGCAGCACTATTTGTAGCTGGGCGAGAGCCTCCAATATCAAACCTAGATATGCTGGGAATGGATGATGATGATGGAGTGGAAGATGATGGAGAAACAAAAGACAAACCATCATGCTGACTACCATGAAAGCTCGGGGATGCACCAGTTGATGAGCCACCATGCTGACTACCATGAAAGCCCGGGGGTGCAGCAGCTGGTGAACCAGTATGCTGACTACCATAAAAGCTCGGGGTTCAGCAGCTGGTGAGCCACCATGCTGACTACCATGAAAGCTCGGTGAAGATGATAGTATAGAAGGTGTTGGTATAAAGTTAAAATTAGTGTTACTTTGACTTTCTTTGGCAGGCATAGAATAATACTGAACTGAATTATTAGATGGAGGGGGATAGTGAACATGGTAGATGGCAATAAAGTCTACTGAGGAGGATGAGGAAGAGGATGGAGAAGAAGAGGAGGACTCATATTTGGCATACTTGAGGTAGTTGGAACAAGTTGTTTTTTCTTCTTAGATTTCATCTTTTCCTTCCCCTTAGATGCCATATCTGTAACATAATCATAATAAAATACAAAACAAAAAATACAACAAGTGATAGTAAATATAAAATAATTATTCTACAAATTAAATGACTAAAGAAATAAATAAACAACCTAACAAGTCATAAAAATATAAAATAATTTTGAAACATAATAGATAATTAAAGGAATAACATAAAATGCTTAGCATGTCATAAAAACATACAACAATTCTTCAAATATATTAAATGATTGAAGGAAGAAGAAAATAAAAAAGAATAACAAGTCAATCCTCATCGAAATCTTCATAGTAATCATCTAAGTCTTCATCATCGCTTGTTTCACTTTCATCTAGTAATTGTTCATCGTCACTTGTTTCATGTTCAACACCCCTATCTTTGTCCTCATTTGGTCCAACGACAGAAGGATCATATTCTTCATATATCCCTTCATTATACTGCAATTCATCTACTAATTCATCATCCACTATTGATTCAACATTTGAATTGTCATTCTGGTACGCCACATCATTCTGGTACAATACATCTAATGCATCTTCGACTTTTACTCTACCCACAGGCTTTGTTTTCACAACTACCCGCCATGCAGACTTATTCTTGATCAAAGGATAAGGAGCATAATACACGTGTTTTACCTTTTGTGCAATGATAAAGGGATCATAAAGTCTACAATGCCCCGTGTTTTTAATTTCAACTATTTTGTACTGAGCGTGCACCTTTGTACCTCTATTCGGTGTTGGATCATACCATTTTCATCGAAAGAGTACCAACTTTTTCTTCGGCCAACCTACAGTATACTCCAATTCCAAAATCTCTTGAAGCACACCATAATAATCAACATCCCCATCACCTTTCACCCATACCCCACTATTGTTGGTTTTCTTTCCATTAGACCATTCTTCTGTATGAAACTTGTACCTATTGACCATTTATTTAGACATCACTCTGACTTTAGAGGTTCCCAAGCTATATCACGTAAAAATTAGTCATTAACGCGATTAGATAAATCATGAACATATATATATATATATATAATTAAATATAATTTAGAATTTTAAAAATACGTATAGTTAATTTACATATAATAAAAATCATGTTAAATAATAAGTAATACTTACAAATTCTTTAAAACACTCTGAAAACTTGGGATAAACAACATCTTGCCCTTATGTACCTACAAAGTAGCTGCCATTATAACTTTTATTAGTTAAATTAGTAGTAGATCTAATATAAAAGTGTGTAATATATACAAATATATACTTACCTATAATAAGTTTGGACCTCAGGTAATCCAACAATACATGTGTTGTAGCTGACTTTAGCTCCATCTCAGAACACCTTCGCTTTGGACTATTTTTTGGACCTCCTTTACCTGATTGATTAAAAATGGAAAAGGGTGGTGCCAAAGGATCGATTTCACCTCCATCGACATGCCGATTCTGTCACGACCCAAAATCCAGTAGTCGTGATGGAACCTAACCCAACCCGCTAGGTAAGCCAACTAATCACTATCCAACCCCAATAATGTTAATAAGTCAATTAAACATAAATAAATTATCTGGATCTATTATATTTCCTTAGGACTGTTAGTACAAATCATGAGCTTCTAAGATTAGAGTTTACAAAGCAGATATGAAGAAAATACATCTGCTGTTTGAAAAGTACATAAACAGAATTTTATAGTCTAAGGCTACCGTGACAAGAGGCAGCTACAGCAGGAACGCGAGTACGCCTTCAAATCCAGCAACCATCAAACGTAGCAACATCGACATCTGGGATCTGCACGCACTGTGCAGGAAGTGCAGAATGAGTACAACCGACCCGATGTACTCAAAAAGTAACAAACCTAACCTCAGGTTGAAAGCAGTGCGAGCTGGAACATAGGTCGGGTCCAACACAAATAACCAATAGTAGTTCATACAACATAGAGAAAACAAACAAGGAGATACTTTCAAGGGTAAAGATGTTCCACTTTTACACAGTTTTAAAAAAAAATAGTTTCGCTTTTCAAGAATATCAGTGAAAAATCAAAATTCTTTATCAAATCAACGAAATATCATGAGATAGTTTGAAAACAGTAATTTTTATTCCTGAGAATCCTTTCCACAATAGGTAAACATGTTTCATTTCCTTTTTCAAATAACAGGTGTGCAATACCACTCTATGCTCGCATACTAATGTGTAAAAGTCATGAATGATGTGATACTGTACAACATGAGGAAAAATGCATCTCTATGCATGTATGCCATATATGCATGTCAATGACATGTATCTCAGAGATGAATCATGTATTCACACTCTCAGAGTACTCAACCTCACTGTATCACACCTTCCACTCATCATAATCAACCACTCGGTACTGTATATGACCCATATAGCCCAAGGAAGATCCATCACGGAATATATATATCACTGACTATAAGTCACCTAGTACCGAGGAAACAGGCCAATGTAGCCTCATGGGGAAGATCCATCTCCATACCAAGGGAAGATCCATCCCTGAATATAATCAACCGCGCTCACTGGTGGTGTGTAGACTGTAGAGGAGCTCCTTCAGCCCAAGCGCTATAACAAGCCAACGAAGGCATAATCAATAATCTGCTGCGGTGTGCAGCCCGATCCCACAATTGTCATTCATATTCAGGCTCTCGGCCTCACCCAGTCATCAATCTCTCCAGTCTCACCCACGGGCTTACAATGTCATGAAAACTGACCCGGAACAATGATATGATGTATCAATAAGTAAAAACTGAGACTGAGATATGATATGAATGCATGAATGTGACTGAGTACGAAATATCAATGAATTCAACGAGATGACAGCAAGAAACGACCATTATGGGTCTTAATATTATCAGCATAATGCCTAAACATGATATCTAGTATGATGTACAACTCATTTATCTTATCACATGGTGAAAACACATATATCAAAAGAAATAGGGCCACTATTCAGTGCCCTAGGAACAACAGAGTCACAACTCACAGGGTGCACGCCCACACGCCCGTCACCTAGCATGTGTGTCACCTCAACACCAATCACATAGCACATAATTCGGGATTTTATACCCTCAGCACTAAGTTTAGAAGAGTTACTTATCTTAAACAAGCCAATTTCGACCGAGCAAGCCAAGTGATGCTCCAAGAATCCCATCACGCACGTTCCGACCTTCGAATGGCTCAAAACTAATCAAAAACAACTAAAATACATCAAACAATGCTAAAGGAACCAATCCCAATAAAAAAAGGTCGAATCTTTAATCAAAAGCCCAAAATCGGCCAAAAAGCCCAACCCGGGCCCGCACCTCGGAACCCGACAAAACTCATAAAATCTGTCAACCCATTCAATTACGAGTTCAACCATACTAATTTTACTCAAATCCGACTCCGAATCGGTGTTCAAAACTCAAAATTTTATATTATGAAACTTTAGGCCAAAATCCCCAATTTCTTCTTTAAAATTCATCAACCAAAAGCTAAGATGGAAGATAGATTCATGAAATATAACCAACAACCGAGTAGAGATCACTTACCACAATTCATATGATGAAAAGCGCTTCGAAAAATTGCTCAATTCCGAGCTCCCCAACTCAAAATATGCTAAATGCACAAAACCCTCGTTTTAATAATGTTCTGCCTCGTTTCTTGTGCCAAAAGATCTCGAAACTCACTTTTTATACCTCCAATGGATTCGTTGTTAAATTCTAGTCAAGTTATGCTCTTGAATCACTCCATTTGACCTTATATTGAAGGAGATATGTTGGTTTCAATATTTGAAAATAGTGCAGATTTTTAAATACGCAGCAGTGGCAATTTCGTAATTAGTCTGAAAAATCTGGTAACCCAATTCTTAGTAAAATGACCATAAAATCCTCATGCGATGTCCAAATTTGACGATTCTTTTTTTTTTCTATGGCCCCATAATTATGATACGGATCTAATACTTCAATAAAAATAGAAATCGGAGCTCATTTGTTCAATGTGATACCATTTATGCTTGAAGAAACGACGTCGAAACATAAGAAAAACGAGTGCAACACAACCCAAACCTATCTGAAACTCACCTGAGCCCCTCGGGACCCCGTCTAAACATACCAAAAAGTTCCATATCATAATACGGACCTACTCGAGGCCTCAAAACACACATAACAATATCGAAACGAGAAAATGCACCTCAAATCAAACTTAATAAACTTTCGGACTTCTACTTCCAAAAACTCACGCCGAAACATATCAAATCAACTCGGAATGAACCCAAATTTTGCACACAAGTCCTAATACATCATACGGAGCTACTCGTGACCCCAAACTACCGAGCGAAGTGCAAATGCTCAAAAAGATCGGCCGGGTCATTACATTCTCCCCCACTTAAATATACGTTCGTTCTCGAATGTGCCTAGAGTTGTTTCAAAAGCCATCAAATCGCCGTGTAACCTCACTATGCACATACCAGGGGGTGATACCACGTCACCCTATCCCATATAGATCTGATAACACAACATGACTGAAATTTCTTAATCCAACCTAGCCCATAAGCCTTCGAATCCAATTTCCACATCCAAAATTTTCTATAAGATCAAAATCTCACATCTACACTCTGTATAAGTCTGAACAAGCTGTATCAAGCCATAGCCATAACTCAAGATGAAATCACATGATATACCATATAACTCAAACACTCATAGCGATATCTTCTAATCACAGTAGCTGCTCAAAACAACCCAATACCGGTAATACACCTCTTATCAAACAGAGCCTCATTCTAACACCTTCATATAATTCCAACGAAGTAAGAAACACGCATAAACTCATAATCATTGGTCAGACCAACAAGTCGTGGAACTCCCTCTCATTTGATAGGAACTATAGCAATTTTCTAAGCCGATCAGCATCAATATCCTTCCAAATATACCGCAGTCTTATCCGGTAGCACCCATTCTAGGTACGATGACCTCATCCCATCTAACATAATCACTCTAGTGACATGACACATTAATACAGCCTAAAGCCGCAATTGGTGCAATCCGTGCACCAATAAGCAACATTCCAAATGTAATCAATCATGGAAAATGACTCAGCCGAAGGAACTATCTCACAAGCTCAACAGGTACCGCCACAAAGCAATGCTAAGAACCTATCACACACCGTATAACCAAAACACATAAATCTAACACAAAGGATCATATCTCAACATAACTCCGCTACAATGCGTGACCCATCCAAATGCTGGTCCGTATTATGTACCTTGAGCCACCCTTCTCAAAATCAATAACCACGCAAAATTCGGCATCAAGCACCCAAAGTGCATTACCATAACCACGGAGAGCAAATAACACAATACCACAATCAGGAAAGAACACAGCCAACGCGCAATCAATCATGCAATACCCAAATACTCATCTCCCTCAAATTCTGCTATAAAGCTCAAATAGAACCGCATCATATGTGCATATAACCAACGAATCACAACTCCTCGTGGCATAGAAGAGTAACTCATAGATCATTTCAGAACACGAATAAGCTCAACAAAAACCAAATGGCACATCCCTCAGCAATAACAGTATGGGGACAACCAATCCGACTCGGTATAGAATACACATCCTAATTGGGCCTACCAATGGACCCCCAAATCAACTCTGGTCACCCAGAAATAGATAAATAATCCTTTGAAAGTCCACAATGACTGAATCATAACACATACTATCACCTGGCTAGCTTCGGCCACACTTCACAGTCCACAACCATGCAACAATCTGCTCCTGAGAGCTCCCAGTCTCCAAATCCATAGAACACATGAATCACCATATCTGATCCCTACTCCACCGCCTGAATGTCTAACACATCTCTCATACACGATCATCCCGCGAGGAATACTTCTATAATTCTTTTGTGCCACAAAGCAAAATTTGAACACCAGTAGTCGATCAACTAGGAGAGTGCCGCAATACCAATGAAGTATCCATAAATCAAAACATATCCCCCTTCTGAAATGTATACTCTCATCAAGCCATACTAAATAGTAATGTTATTTACCTAGTCATCTGAAACTCTCCATGTTGCCTAAGGACTCATGACCTCCCCTTCAAAACTAAATCGTGATCTTACACATGCAAATCTCAATCCTACACAACATGTCGCATATACTATGCCATTATATGAAAAATACGAGAACTTTGTAATCCACTCCGAGTCACAAGCAACTACTTACTCAATTAGCCAAGAACTTTCCATTTTATTTCATCCGGAGAAAATCACTATACATCACATGCTCCTCACGCCAGTAGAAAATATACGTCTCAAACCATGGTAGAAACTATTGAGATCTCTTTGAAACCCATTTGCACATAATTAAGCCATCAGAACTAAATCTCTCTAACTCAACCAAGCCACGCAGGCCACCAAAACCCAAGAGTACCACCACAGAACACCTATAAAAACTCACTACCTCATAAGGACTAAAAGAGCCAATCGCATCCATTACCATGCCGATCCAACCTACTACCAAGATGTCCTATTTATCCTAGTTCCTTCTGAATTACCTTTAAATCGATACTTCTCCTTGCCATAATACCACAATCCTTAACCAAGACTCACCACACGAGACCCTAGCATAAACCACACCGCCCTAAGGCTCATAAGCCGCTGAATGCTCTCTTAATCACCCCAAAAGTACCACAACCGAGATACCTACTCTGAAGAGACCTTCTGCGAATTTAAAGCCATTACCTTCGCCTTCCTGATACTGATATGTAGAATCCATAATGATATAGAAATGCCACAATTCCTGACATCCTCCAATATGAATCTCAGTTTCTAGCCAAATACACATCCTAAAGATTCCCAATTGCCACGCTCAAATCTTGAATTCATTTGAACCATTCTCGAGAGTCTTTCACTCTGCTCAAATCACAATTAGACTGACCAAACAGACCGAACGAACGGTGCCCCACTAGCACTCCAACACCCAAGGAAGTAACTCCACTTTAATGCAACAAAATAAATTCCTGCTCCATACACATTACATTCTTTACCAAATAACAACTCAAATCGTTCCGTGATTCTCATATACTCATAAAGTTTACCCAGAATTTCCTTTACTCAAGTCATCCTCAATCTCACCCTTTGCAGAACATAACTCATTCACAAGTATACCTCAAACCGAAACCAATACAACACATAACCGTGAAATCAACTTATTAATAGCGGACTCCCCCACTTGGCTGAAAGCCATAGATCAAAACACACCATAACTCCCAATTCCCGTACTTTATTACGGCCATAATATCGCAGTGAGATTCAACTAAACCCTCCATAAGTTCATGCAACACAAACCATATAATACCTCAAATCATTTGCAAATCTCGTATTCATCCTCATAACAGTCAAGACCACTCTCATAAGTGATCAAAACTCAAATTGCAAAACATATTTTACTGGTAAAAGAGAACTCCCAAAAAACAATCGTAGGGATCACACAAACCTCAGGATACCCCGCAGGAGATAGCCCACCTGCTTTGCCTTAAACCGACCTCTCTCTATACCCTTCCACCATCATATACATTATGCAATCACTTAATCTTCCTGAGTCTGAACTCATATCACGACATGAAATCTACTTTACTCCTCAACTAATCAACATGAAAAAACCCTTCAACACACTCATAACTCGGGACTATATATTAAATCCAGATGGAAATCAAGCACCAAATAGTTCTTTCTACACCTCAAGCTAACCTTCTCGTCACATTCAAATCATATGAACACTTCTCGCAGTCACATCATACTTATCACGTAGCCATCCAGCCACAAATCCCACTAATAAGGACACTTTCGGACATATAAATCCAAAAGCACATGCTCACACAATCAACACCTCAGTGCTCAAGCTACAGTCAAAACCCAGCCTCAAGTCCTCCAGACTGGCACATCATCAGCATACTGAAATTACATCTCGCACCTCTTCCATGGAATCACAAGCTGTCGATGTACAGCTGATACCGAGCGCTCACATGTGCATACGAATGCGTGGAAGGAATTCAAAGATTTACGCTTCAAGCTGAATCAATGCCGCACGATAAGGAAAGAAAGATGGGAAGTATATCCTAAATGTCTCGTAGCCTCTCGAAGATAGATATGGACGTCATCATACCGATCCGAAAGACTCTACTAGACACTTGCTCATGACTTGTAGAACCTATGAACCTAGAGCTATGATACCAATCTATCACGACGCAAAATCCAGTAGTCGTGATGACACCTAACCCAACCCGCTAGGTAAGACAACTAATCACTATCCAACCCCAATAATGTTAATAAGTCAATTAAACATAAATAAATTATCTAGATCTATTATATTTCCTTCGGACTGGTAGTACAAATCATGAGCTTCTAAGATTAGAGTTTACAAAGCTGATATGAAGAAAATACATCTTCTATTTGAAAAGTACATAAACAGAATTTTATAGTCTAAGGCTACCGTGACAAGAGGCAGCTACAGCAGGAACGCGAGTACGCCTTCAAATCCAGCAACCTTCGAACGTAGCAACATCGGCATCCGGGATCTGCACGCACTGTGCAGGAAGTGCAGTATGAGTACAACCGACCCCATATACTCAAAAAGTAACAAACCTAACCTCAGGTTCAAAGCAGTGGCGAGCTGGAACATAGGTCGGGTCCAACACAAATAACCAATAGTAGTTCATACAACGTAGAGAAAACAAACAGGGAGATACTTTCAGGGGTAAAAATGTTCAACTTTTACACAGTTTTCAAAAAAAATAGTTTCGCTTTTCAAGAATATCAGTGAAAAATCCAAAATTCTTTATCAAATCATCGAAATATCATGAGATAGTTTGAAAACAGTAATTTTTATTCCTAAAAATCCTTTCCACAATAGGTAAACATGTTTCGTTTCCTTTTTCAAATAACAAGTGTGCAATACAACTCTATGCCCGCATACTAATGTGTAAAAGTCATGAATGATGTGATACCGTACAACATGAGGAAAAATGCATCTCTATGCATGTATGCCATATATGCATGTCAATGCCATGTATCTCAGAGATGAATCATGTACTCACACTCTCAGAGTACTCAACCTCACTATATCACACGTTCCAATCATCATAATCAACCACTCGGTACTGTATATGGCCCATACAGCCCAGGGAAGATCCATCCCAGAATATATACATCACTGACTATTAGTCACCTAGTACCGAGGAAACAAGCCAATCTAGCCTCATGGAGAAGATCCATCTCCATACCAAGGGAAGATCCATCCCTGAATATAATCAACCGCGCTCACTGGGGGTGTGTAGACTCTAGAGGGGCTCCTTCAGCCCAATCGCTATAACAAGCCAACGAAGGCATAATCAATAATCTGCTACAACGTGCAGCCCGATCCCATTACTATCACTCATAATCAGGCTCTCGGCCTCACTCATTCATCAATCTCTCCAGTCTTACCCACGGGCTCACAATGTCATGAAAACTGACCTGAAATAACGATATGATGTATCAATAAGTAACAACTGAGACTGAGATATGATATGAATGCATGAATGTGGTTGAGTACGAAATATCAATGAATTCAACGAGATGATAGCAAGAAATGACCACTATGGGTCTTAACATTATCATCATAAATCCTAAACATGGTATCTAGCATGATGTACAACTCATTTATCTTATCACATGGTGAAAACACATATATCAAAAGAAATAGGGCCACTATTCAGTGCCCTGGGAACAACTGAGTCATAACTCATAGGGTGCACGCACACAGGCCCGTCACCTAGCATGTGTGTCACCTCAACACCAATCACATAGCACATAATTCGGGGTTTTATACCCTCGACACTAAGTTTAGAAGAGTTACTTATCTTAAACAAGCCAATTCCGATCGAGCAAGCCAAGTGATGCTCCAAGAATCCCATCACGCGCGTTCCGACCTCCGAATGGCTCGAAACTAATCAAAAACAACTCAAATACATCAAACAATGCTAAAGGAACCAATCCCAATCGAAAAAGGTCGAATCTTTAATCAAAAGCCCAAAATCGGCCAAAAAGCCCAACCCGGGACCGCTCCTCGGAACCCGACAAAACTCATAAAATCCGTCAACCCATTCAATTACGAGTTCAACCATACTAATTTCACTCAAATCCGAATCCGAATCGGTGTTCAAAACTCAAAATTTCATATTATGAAACTTCAGGCCAAAATCCCCAATTTCTTCTTTAAAATTCATCAACCAAAAGCTAAAATGGAAGATCGATTCATAAAATATAACCAAAACCAAGTAGAGAACACTTACCCCAATTCATATAATGAAAAGCGCTTCGAAAAATTTCCCAATTCCGAGCTCCCAACTCAAAATATGTTAAATGCGCAAAACCCTCGTTTTAATAATATTTTGCCTCATTTCTTGTGCCAAACGATCTCAAAACTCACTTTCATACCTCCAATGGATTCCTTGTGAAATTCTAGTCAAGTTATGCTCTTGAATCACTCCATTTGACCTTATATTGAAGGAGATATATTGGTTTCAATATTTGGAAATAGTGCAGATTTTTAAATACGCGGCAGTAGCAATTTCGTAATTAATCTGAAAAATCTGGCAACCCATTTCTTAGTAAAATGACCATAAAATGCTCATACGATATCCAAATTTGACGATTCTTTTTTTCTATGGATCCGTAATTATGATACGAGTCTAATACTTCAATATAAACAGAAATCGAAGCTCATTTGTTCAATGTGATACCATTAATGCTTGAAGAAACGACGTCGAAACATAAGAAAACGAGCGCAACACAACCCAATTCTATCTGAAACTCACCTGAGCCCTCGAGACCTCGTCTAAACATACCAAATTGTTCCATATCATAATACGGACCTACTCGAGGCCTCTAAACACACATAACAATATTGAAACGATGAAATGCACATCAAATCAAACTTAATGAACTTTCGGACTTTTGACTTCCAAAAACTCATGCCGAAACATATCAAATCAACTCGGAATGAACCAAAATTTTGCACACAAGTCCTAATACATCATACGGAGCTACTCGTACCCCCAAACTACCAAGCGAAGTGCAAATGCTCAAAACGACCGATCGAGTCGTTACAGATTTGGTCTATTTCTCAAACATGGCACATCATGTTCAATATAGTATGAACAGAAATAAGATGTTTCTTTAGCCACTTATGCCTCGCATATCGAATCCTCAATTATTGATCTATTTTTATGGTCCGTTTACATTTGCCAATAGTCCCGCATAATGTTTTTTAGACAAAAAAATCTTAATGTAACAATCCGACTGGTCGTTCAAGCTCTAGCGCGTCGTTCAACGGTTTGAGGCCATGAGTAGCTTCACTTAAGCTATTATGACTTGTACGTATGGTCGGAATTGAATTTCGGGAAGTTCGGAGTTGATTTGGAAAGAAAATCCTAATTTCGAAAGCTTAAAATTGGAGGAATTGACTAATGTTTGACTTTTTGGAATCAGGATTTAAAGGTTCCAACAGATTTGTGTGATGAATTTGGACTTGGGCGTATGTCCGGATCGGGTTTTGGATGACCCGGGAACGTTTCGGCACCTATTGTGGATAGTTGGCATTTTGGAAGGATTTCATAAATTTGGGTTGAAGTGCATTTCAATGTTATCGATGTCCGTTTAGAATTCCGAGTCTGGGAATAACTCTGTATGGTTATTCTAGTCTTAGAAGCGCATCTGAATATGGATTTGGAGGTCTGTAGGTCATTTCGGGGTCATTTGGCGAAAATTGGAAATTTTAAGGTTTTTGGAAAGTTTGATCGGGAGTGGACTTTTTGATGTCGGTGTCGCATTCTGATTTCGGAAGTTGGAGCAGGTCCATAATGTCGAATGTCATTTGTGTGCAAAATTTGAGGTCAATCGGACGTGATTTGATAGGTTTCGGCATCGAATGTAGAAGTTTGAAGTTCTAAAGTTCATTAAGCTCGAATCTGGTGTGATTCGTGATTTTGACGTTGTTTGACGTGATTTAAGGCCTCGAGCAAGTCCATGTCATGCTTTGGGACATGTTGATGTGATTGGACGGGGTCCTGGGGGCCTCAGGTGTGTTTCAGGGTGGTTTCAGATCAATTTTGGATGAAAAACTGTTGCTAGTTCTGCTGGTTTCTGGTCTAGGCTGCAGGTCTCGCAAATGCGAGGTTTTGATTGCATTTGTGAGGAAAGAGTTCTCATTTGCGAGGGTGGGAAATTTCTGAGAGTTTCGCATTTGCGAACATTTTATCGCTTTTGCGAATCTACCCTCTTCGCATTTGCGAAGGTTTTGGTCGCAAATGCGACCTCGGCAGGGGTGGCTCTGCTTCGCATTTGCGATGCTTTTTTCGCAATTGCGACTATCGAATTTGCAAACAAGATGTCGCAAATACGACATCTGCGACTGGTGCAAGAGCTTTTATTTCGGGACTTAGCTAATTTCCCTCATTTTTCCACTTCGTATTGGACGATTTTGAGAGCATTTTTGAGAGGGGTTCTATCAACATCAAGAGGTAAGTGATCCCTATCGATTCTTTAGCTAAATATACGCATCATAAGTATATTTAACATGGAAAAATGATGGTATTTATGGGAATTTTGAATAAAACCTAGGGTTTTGATAAAAAGGGAATTTACCCACGAAATTACTCATGGAATTTAGGGAAAATCATATATTTGAGCTCATGGGGTTATGGGTAATAATTTTCTTCAAAAATTTTTGGAATCCGGGCACGTGGGCCTGAGGGTGAATTTTAGGATGGGTTGGAAAATCACTTTAATAGTTAGGATACAAACTCTTGAACATGCATTGACTATTTTAAATAACATTTGACTAGTTTCGAGTCGTTTGGCACCGAGTTGAGGGTTTAAAGCACAATTGTGGATCAGAAAGTAAGCTTTGAGGTGAGGTAAGTCTCCTGTCTAACTCTGTGAGGGGAAACTACCCCTAGGTGATATATTTAATATGTGTAACTTGTTGCAGGGGCTACATACGCACGAGGTGATGAGAGTCCGTACGTAGTTAGATTCATGTTATTGTCCGGGTAGACTTAGGTTCACACCATGCTATACTTGTACTACAGGGATTATTTTTGCTCGTTTAATTATTTTATTTCGCATTACGACTTGAGACTAGACATGCATAAAGTGATAGACTTGCTATTGTAGAGATTTCACGAGTTTCACGATTTGCCACAGAGTAATGGCGTTCGTCTTACAGATTTCTCACGCGCTATGAGTTTTCATCGAACGATTTTCCTTAAAAATTATAACTCACACGTTTATTTGTGAGTGGGGGTCAAGAACCCGTTCAAGCTTCTTATTCTAATGGGATCGGGCCATTCGCCTCGGCAGGATTTATGTACCACACTCTCATGGGAGCGGGCCGTTCGCCTCGGCAGTGTAATAGATGCATCTATGGTTCGTGCCATTCGACCCTTGGCAGTGCACAAATTATGATAGGATCGGGTCATACGCCTCGACATTTCTATAAAATATCCTCGTGGAATCGTGCGTAATATTTGGCGAGAAGCCAGTGTACTTGTGAGTTTTTCCTGATTTGAATTATAACAACCTATTTGGTGAGGTCCATTATATATATATATATATATATATATATATATATATATATATATATATATATGCGCTCCGGATGAGGAGGAATTTGCTAATTGAGAGCTCGAGTTTATTGTAAAGAGGAGAAGTGTACCACATATTTATACTGGTTTGTTTCGTTTATTTAATCTGCCTCATATTTGTTCACCTCCTTACTGTGCCTGATATTATTGGACCACTAGTAAGTGTCGATGTCGACCCCTCGTCACTACTCCTCCGGGGTTAGGCTAGAACTTACTGGGTACACATTGATTTACGTACTCATACTACACTTGCTGACATTTTTTTGCAGGTACATTTACGTCTGATGGCCCTTTGGGCGCGGAGACGCGGATGATCCGGGGACTTACCGTGAGCTGCATTTCATGTTACGATTCGCAGCCAGCAGAGTCTCCTTCAGAATTATTTATATTTTTCCTGTATAATTTGTATTCCGGACAGATGCTGTATTTTATTTTACTTCCTTGTTGATACTTATGCACTTGTGACAGCGGGTTTTGGGGGTGCTTACGGGTTATTCATTAATGTAGTTGCGAAAATATTTTCATTTACTTTGTAAATCCCATTTTGTATTATGTAATTAAATAAAATTATCATTTTAAATACTAATATGAGTAATTAAGATAATCATTTATTGTTGGCTTGCCTGACAGTGGTGTTAGGCGTCATCATGACCTTTAATGGATTTTGGGTCGTGACACTTTAAAAAAAATACAAAAGGTAAATGATTAAATGTCATTACCTTTCGAGGGGATACATCCATCTACACTGAACTGGCCCTCCAAGCCGTGCCTCTTGTGCAAGGTGAATGAAGATGTTCCATTACAATAAAAAAAACAAGAGGGAATATTTTTGC
The DNA here is from genome assembly GCF_001879085.1 of Nicotiana attenuata. Lineage (NCBI taxonomy): Eukaryota > Viridiplantae > Streptophyta > Magnoliopsida > Solanales > Solanaceae > Nicotiana > Nicotiana attenuata. The sequence goes on from NW_017670482.1 coordinate 314,613, forward strand.
CAGCTTGTTTAAAGTTAAGATAATGTTACTCTCCATATAAATTAGGTTCTCCACCCTCAATGTGCTAGAACACAAATCCTTGAAATATCAACTTATCTCTGTAATCAGTTTCCGTATTCAATCAGGCAATGCATTGAACGCAATAGGCATCAACGCTTCCATGAAAATATGACAATCGTCGCTTTTTATTGACGCCAATTTCCCATCTTTCATGTCAACACACCTGGATAAATTTGATGCGTACCCATCAGGCATCCTCAAATTGTTAACCCAACTACAAATCTCTCTTCTCTCATCCAAGGTGAACGTGTAACTGACTTTGGGCTTCTAAATTTTGTTGTTAAAGTATGTCAGATACAACTCACTTCGCCTACAATATTCCCTTAAGTCCATCCTGGCCTTCAAGTTATCTTTGGTCTTGTTAGTAACATCCATAACAGTGTTAAAAAAGTTGTCAAAAAAATTCTTCTCGATATGATTAACGTCCAAATTATACCAAAGAAGATTGTGCTTCCAATAAGGTAATTCCCAAAATATGCTCCGTTTAATCCAGTTATGTGTGACACCATAACCTGGTATCTTAGATGGTGGAGATTCTATTACTTTAGGCAGATCCCTTACTCTGTTCCAAATTTCTTCTGAACACAAGCAGGCCGGTGGCTCCTCAAAATCAGTTCGCTTCTTCATAAATGCACTTGTATTTCGCCTAAATTCATGATTCATTGGAAAGAATCTACAGTGGCAGTCGAACCATGTATTTTTACCTCCATGTTTCAAAGTAAATGCTTTTGTGTCTTCCATACAACAAGGGCAAGCTAACTTTCCAGCAGTCGGCTACCCAGACAATATTCCATAAGCAGAAAAATCATTTATAGTCCACATCAAAGCAGCATGCAATCTGAAGTTTTGTTTAGTTGATATATTTTATGTTTTCACACCTTGATGCCATAATAATTTTAACTCATCAATCAAAGGCTGCAAGTATACATCAATCAAACTTTTCGGATTGCGTGGACCTGGAATTATACAAGTTAGAAACAGATATAGACTTGTTATACACAACTCGGGAGGAAGATTATATGGGGTAACAAACACTGGCCAACATGAATATGGTGTATCAGAGACAACAAATGGAGTAAATCCATCTGTGCATAATCCCAACCTAATGTTTCTTGGTTCACTAGCAAACTCAGGGAACACCCTATCAAAATGCTCCCACGCTCTCCATCTGACGGATGGCATAGAATACCAGATGGCATAGAATACCGGGTGGACTTCTATGTTCATAGTTCCATCTCATATAATGAGCATGACTCATTGATGCATACAACCTCTTTAACCTAGGTAGAAGAGGTAAGTAATGCATCTCTTTAACTGGAACTTTCTTTTTTGTATTGCCATTTGTGACTTCCTTAAAACGAGGATGATTACAAAATTTACAGTTCTCTAGAGATGTGTCATCCTTATAGAATAACATGCAACCTTTCTCACAACAATCAATTCTCTCTGATGAAAGACCCAACTTAGAAACCAATTTCTTAGTTGTGTAGAAATCTTTTGGTAAGTCAATGTAACTCGGATTAAGTTCATTCATAAGCCCAACAGTAGAGTCCATACCCGCTTGGGAAATAGAACTATCCGATTTAATACTTAGCAATCTAACTGCAATAGAAAACTTGAAATGCACCGGGCCTTCTGTAAGGCCCCGTGAAAATTTCTACTCAAAACCCGAAATCTCGTAGTGCCAAGTTAAGTATATGGTTCGGACCCTTTGGAATGATCTGTGCATTAAAAGTTAAGGAATAATATTTTTCAGAAGAGTGCGTTTCTGCGGTCCATTATGCGATCGCATAATAGCTATGCGGACCGCATAGTCACCGCAGAGTGAGGCAGTTTGATGGTTAATTTTGATGTCAACTATACGGCCAATTATGCGATCGCATAATCAATATGGGGCCCGCATAGTCATCGCATAATCTCCTTGGAATTTTTCGAGGGCCAGTTTTGCGGTGCATTACGCGACCGCAGAACTGGTATATGGACCGCATTCTCGTCGCATACCCAGGCAGTTTGTTCAGGTTTCGGGGGCCATTTTTGCGGTCCCTTTTGCGGGCCGCATGTTAAATTTTGCGATCGCATATGCGATCGCGGATTTGTGTTGGGGCTCCTAATTTCTAATTTTCTTACCCGACCCCATGTTGATATATTATATGCTACCCTTCATTTTAGGCCTATTTTGGGATGCATTTAGAGAGAGAGAGAGGGTCCTAGAGGGAGAAGGGGTTCTTCATCAACATTTCTCCTAAGATCTTGCTTGAACCTTGAAGATTTGTCATGAAAGGCACCTAGGTCTTCTTCCTAAAGGGTAAGGTTCTATAACCCAAGCTCTTAATTACTAGATATAACTAGGACAGACCATTAAAAGGGTAATCCATGAGGATGGGAGCGGATATCTTGCATGCATGAGTTCTTAAAGTATTTGGTGAGGTCTTGAGCTAAGGATGGGATGAGGGATGGTAGGATCTTTCACAAACAGGTTTTAAAAGCATAATGAACACTTAGTGTTTGAAAATATGCTCAAATGAGCTAGAACTATGATCACCTCTCTAATTTGTGGTTTGATTTGTCATGTTCCTAAGAGAATGACGTTGCCAAGAGTCTTGGAGTATAGTAGGACTTAAGGAAAGCTCAATCGAGGTATGTCGGCTAAACTTTCTCTCTCGGAAGTGAATTCCATATTGTTTTTGTAAGTTTAAGTGTGGTTTGTCTACCAAAGTGGTATAGCCTTGAGTCACATTTTAAAAGAAGGTTAGTATACTAATTGGGTGAGAAGAATTCGATCTGTTTAATGCTCCTAGCTGCTCTTATGTGCACTAAATGCATTGATTGAATATGTCTATTTGTTGATAAATTGTAAAGATGTTTGGAAATGAATCGAACGAGAAGATGTGAAACAAATTATGAAATAAGCCTCGACCCAACTGTTAGGAACTAACTTTAAAAAAATATAGAATGGCCTAAGGGTCTTGTGCCCAAACTATGCCCATAAGTGGTTGTTCTAGATATTACTTTGCTTTATAAATACATTCAATGTAATGCTAGTCCTTACACATTCCGACGTTGAAATTGTACAATTGTCATGATGGAAAAGGAATAATTCAAGGATATTGAGGTGATTGCTTGCTTATAACTCCAATGTGTATTTCAATTGTTGGTTGGCATGTCCCTCTTTGGGAAGAATCCCTTGTGTTTGATGTTTCCATCACTAGTGAACCTGAAAATATATGATTCCCGGAATATTTGGTACATTTATATTCGTTGATGATCCTTGGAAATAAAGGAGATGAAAATGTGGAAAACTAAAAATGCGGCCTTCGTGCCATGAAAAAGATGAACCTTGTGAAAGGCCCAAAGGGCCAAAGAAATACTGTTATCGAGAGAGAGTGAGAACATTAATAAAAACTATAAAATGTGTAAGATATTAAGGTAAGCATAGTTGTATTATGCTATATTTGTATACTTGTATTATGCTACAATTGTGTGCAATATCCAATCAAATCAAAAATGTTTTTGGGAGTATCATTAGCAAAACCGAGGAAGGGTGGGTCATAAGGCCCATACCTGAAACTACACGTGCCGGTGTAGGGATGGATCGTGGTTATTCCCCTTAATTGGGATAAACTTGGTAACATTTGTAAATTGGTAACGCCAACCCACACGACATATGTGGGAAGGCAGCCTAGCCGATCGGGTCGTGATCGGACGCCATGCCGCACACATGGTGGCATTGTGCTGGGAATCAAAACTAGAAATTCAAAACTGGAAATTGTGATTGATGTACATGTCTCCAAAGGGACGACCTAGCCGATCGGGTCGTGATCGGACTCCGTGGTAACAAAGACGGTGGTATAACTCATATCGGTGTTAATGATCTCCCAACCAAAAATTATATATTATTTTCGTAAACTAGAAGACTTATATGTTTCAAATTGGATGCTTGTATGTTGTAGGTTTTGGCTTACGGTTTCATGGTTTCTTGCTTGTATGGTTATTCTATTCTGAAAGAGGACTTTTAGCCTTACATACTAGTGCTATTCAACGGCACTAACGCCCCTTTTGCAGGGGGCGCTGTATTATTTAATGATACAGGTGGTTCCATAGCGAGCGGCATCGGTCAATGATAACGCTATTCTCTTCCCAGCAGACTTGGTGAGCCCCACTCCATCCCGGGGTCATGTCATGTATCTTTTGTTCATTTTCTCATCACGTTTTGAGGTATAGCCGGAGCCTTGTTGCCGGTATTTCCCTACTACTCTTCTATTGTATTTAGAGGCTCCGTAGACTGTTTGTGGGTGATGGTTGATGTTGGGAGTCAAGACTAGAAATGTTAGTATTTGATAAGCATGCTTTTAATTAAGCTTGTAAACTTGTAATATTTTGAAAACTATGAATGAAGTCATTAACGGAAATGAAGTGAAAGTTTCTAATGGAAGATTGCCTAGTGTTTTGATAAAATGGGATAACATTCTCTCTTTATTCATGAACTAGTTTGGGTAGAATGAAATCTAACAGGCTTGCTCAGTCGGGTTTACTCGGTTGAGCGTCGGTCACGTTCCACGGTTTTGGGACGTGACACCTTCATACAATGGACGACTAGCTTCCTCTAACTGTTCATAGAAACGCTCAGCCTCATCATTTGGTTCGGATTGAACCCCGGGAAACATCCCAAAAGCATCCCTCATCATTTTATTGTATCGAGAATTTTCAAAATTATGCTCCGCAATGGGGCTACCCTCACCACCAAAAGAATTATGAAAGTTAAATCATCTAAACTAGCATGATTCTCCCCGTGAATAGTCCATATATAATAATTTTCTACAAACCCTTCTTGTAGAGATGAACTTTAACTTCGTCTATTTTCAATAACTTAACACACTTACATTTCACACAAGGGAACCTAATCCTTTCTCCAATAAGAAAATCATCAAGCGTTTGAGCCTTAGCAATAAATTCAGCAACCCCTTCAATAAATTCGTCCCTCAACCCCACAGGATTAGGATGATTCCTATTATACATCCATCTACGATGCAAAAATTCTATCTACACAAATAGAAATCTGGAAATGAGATATATAAAACAATTTGATTTATTTAAACTGGTTATAGAGTTATACTCTTTCAAAGGTCCGTTTTAGATATATACATATCATTGTGTCAAAGCACTTTAATTGATATATTTTATTAATTTTTTTTAACACTCAAAATCTCACATTAATCCCTATTATAAATAATATACTTAAACTATAATAATTAAATTTGAATAGTTTCTTAAATGTTCATATAATTATTAACTAATGATTTCTCAAATTTACAAATTAATCTTAATGTTGAAATTGAAAAAATTTAAATTTAATATCATTCTAATAATAAAACTAACAAGCAACAATGAATACAACAAACTTTACACCAAAGATTCAAACTATAATTAGTTAATATAATTACTGCTGGAAGTGAAAGTGAAAGTTCGTTTTCCTTCTTTCCTATCGTTGTTTTCTCAATTGCTTTATGCCAACATGTCACCTTTTTTATTTTGAAAATAATTAAGTTAATCAAACACTAATTCAACATATTCAAAATGAGATTTAGGATTTCTTAACATATTCTTGTTTAACCCAAAATTTCAACCATACCTAATTCGACATATTCTTCTCTCTTTTTATTTTATATTAAGTATCATCAAAAAATTAAATCCCTAAAATTTTAACCATACCTACTTCAACTAGCTAGGATGTTCATATACAGAAAATTACTACAAATTTAACAATGAAAAGTCAACAAAAATACTTACCTTGACGGGAAAAATGTCGGAGAAGTCTATTGAGGAGTTGCTGCTGCCACCGCCGCTGCCAACCACTGCTGCAAAACGGATAAAAAAATAATAAATTAAGGGGAAAAGAAAGGAGGAAATGAGAGAGCAAACATACATTTAAATTCTGTTTATGGGAATAGGGGAGAAGGACGAGAGGGAGAGATGAGGAGGATGAGAGAAGAAAGAGGAAGAAAAGAGAGGTTCAGTTTTTTTGGGACGGGGTCGGGTAGGGTTTTTAAAAAATAATTTCGACCGATTCAGTCGGAATTGTCATTACAAAAATTTTCAGTCGGAAATTCTTGATTTTCAAGTAGTGTTTGAACTCATTTTTTGCTAGCTTAATTAAGTGAATTTATAATTGAGATTGATTTGAGTATGTTAGGCCGAGTTTTATCACCCTGAATTATTTGGCGAGATATTTGATAAACGGTAAAAGTTATGTTTACTTTATTCTCCTGCACCTGTGTTGTAAATACGTGACTCGTAATTCGATAAGTTTCTTCCTTTTCTATGGATCGGGCCGAACGTCTTGAGAATATATTGAGATGCATCTCTAGTTCGCGCCGGTCGGCCCTCGGTAGTGTGCATACCACTCTGGATCGGGTCGTACAGCCTCGGCATAATCGTGCGTGATACCGCTAGCAGTCCGAATATTCATGAGAATTCTTTTTTATTGAGTCCTGTCATTTATATGGTATTCCTTATCCGTTTTAGATTACAATTGATATTTCTGATATGTTGAGATAGTATATGACATTCGAGAGATTTATATTGTCAAAAGAAATGTTGGAGAATTATGTGAGTTACATCTCTTACTCATGGTTACTGTTGTATTTCATACATATTCATATCTATTATATTGTTTTATTGGACCAACTAGTAAGTGTCAATGTCGGCCTCTCGCCACTATTTCTCCGGGGTTAGGCTAGATACCTACTGGGTACGTGTTGAATTACGTACTTATGTTGCACATCTACACTAAATATGGAGGATCTGATAGGTACATCTGATGGTCATTGGGCGCGTAGGCGCAGCTTCTAAGGGGACTTCATGGTGAGCTGCACTCCATTCTACGACTCGCAATTGTCACGACCCAAATCCTCCCTCCGTGAAATATCGCGACGGCACCTAGTATCTATGACTAGGTAAGCCTAATATTTGCGGAAATAACCAACAATAAAATAAAACCTAACAACTAACAGCAACAGATAATTCAAAATAAACGATAGAGATGCCGCTCGACATATATAATAATCAACTCTCAAATATATACTAAATACTCCCAAGACCTGGAACATCATAAGTCACAAGCTTCTAAGATTTGTCTAAATGTTCTATACATCAATATCTAGAAGAGGTAAGGAAGAACAACACAAAAGAGATAGAGGGGGACTCCAAGGTCTGCAAACGCAGACAGATGTACCTTGAAGTCTCCGAAGCAGCAACGAGTATGCAACTAAAAGCGAGGCTGGTAGGAGGTACCTGGATCTGCACACGAAAATATGTGCAGAAGAGTAGCATGAGTACACCACAACGGTACCCAGTAAGTTCCAAGCCTAATCTCGGTCGAGTAGTGACGAGATCAGGTCAGGGCTCTACTGGTATATATATGTTAAATAAGGCAAAACAAAAATACCGCAATATAATAAAAGATTGAAATTTAACAAGAAGGAAATCACAGAAGGAATAACAGCACAATATACAATAATAACAACAAGGGATCTCCCGAGATACCGTCTCGTGGTCACAAAAGTAAATGAGCAGGGGATATCACGGGATACCATCCCGTAGTCCCAAAGTAATATGCAGGGGGATCTCCCGGGATACCATCCCGTAATCCCAAAGTAAATATGCAGGGGGATCTCCCGGGATACCGTCCCGTAGTCTCAAAGTAAATACGCAGCTCAAACAACGGAAATAATAGTTACAACAAGAAATCCTACAGTTTAGACTAAGTACAAGTCAAGGAAAAAGCAGGAAATCCACTAAGCATGTTGCACAAAGTTTAGATAAGCATTTAAGGCACGTAGACATGCTATTCTAGGCTAAACAGGATATCTACACATGCTAGTATATCTCATTTAAGAAGAAACAGGTTATTACTCAGTAAAAAAAACCGGATTTTACAACGAATAGCCCGTGTACGCACTTGTCACCTCACGTACACGGCACTCACATATCACAATAGTGCCAAATCCTAAGCGGAGTTTTGCCCACACAAGGTTAGGCAAGTCACTTACCTCGACCAAGCATAATAAACCGGTAACAATGCCTTTTCCACGAATATCCGACTCCGAATGACCCAAATCTAGCCACAGCAATTACATACCATAAATATAGCTATAAGAAACTAATCTAATTAATGAAATCAAGGCTTAAGGAGGAAATTAGAAAAGTGCCCCAAAAAGTCGACCTAAGCCCACGTCTCGGAATTAGGTAAAAGTCACAAAACATGAACACCCATTCACTCACGAGTTCACTCGTACCAAAATTATCCAAATCCGATATCAAAATCTCAATCAAAACCCAAAACTTAGTTGAAGAACTTCTTCCCATTTTCTCAAAATTTTGCAACCCAAATCCGAAATTAAAAGATAAAATTAATGATAGATTAATGGGATATAACAAAAATCAAGTGCAGAATTATTACCCAATCGATGTCTCTGAAAATCCCTCAAAATATCGTCCAAATCCGAGCTCCTAAACTCAAGTTTTGATAAAAATGGCCAAACCCTTGAAATTGAAATGTTTAATGCTACCCAGGCATCCCTTCTTCGCGAACGCGCAAGACCCCTCGCGTTCGCGAAGAGCAACTTACTCCAGCCCAGAATTCCATCATCGCGAACGCGATACCCTTGTCACGAACGCGAAGATCACTCAACTCAACCCTACGCGAACGCGGTATCAACATCGCGAACGCGTAGGCAAAAGGGCCGGGGGACCCAGCTGGACAATTCCTCTACGCGAACGCGGGACCTCCATCGCGAACACGTGGGCTAACTACCCCAGTGCTTCGCGAACGCGGGACCTCCTTCACGAACACGAAGCACAAAATCTCACCTGCTACCAGTTCCTCTTCTCGAACGCGGGACTCCCTCCGGGAACGCGAAGAAGGAAACCAGAACTGAAGAACACCAGAAAATCTACCATCTCCCAAAGTTTAAAAATGATTCGTTAAGCATCCGAAACTCACTTGAGGCCCTCGGGACCTAAACCAAACATATCAACCAATCCTAAAACACCATACGAACTTAGTCGAGCCCTCAAATCACATCAAACAATGCTAAAATAATGAATCACCCTCCAATTTAAACTTAAAGAACTTGAAACTTCAAATTTCTACAACCGATGCCGAAACCTAACAAACCACGTCCGAATGACCTCAAATTTTGCATACAAGTAATATTCAACATTGCGGACCTACTCTAACTTCCGGAATTGGAATCTGACCCCAATATCAAATGGTCCACTACCAGTCAAAATCTCCAAAACTTCGACTTTCGTCATTTCAAGCCTAAATAAGCCACAGACCTCCAAAATACAATCTGGACACGCCCCTAAGCCGAATCATCGAACGGAGCTAACGGAATCGACAGAACTCCATTCCGGATTCGTCTTCACGTAGTTCTGACTATGGTCCAAATCCTAAGACTTAAGCCTCCGTTTAGGGACTAAGTGTCCCAAAACACTCCAAAAACCAAAATTAAACCTCCCGGCAAGTCACATAAGTAGAAAAAGATACGGGAAAAGCAGTTAATAGGGGATCGGGGGTTATAACTCTCAAAACGACCGGCTGGTTGTTACATCCTCCCCATCTTAAAACAATCGTTCGTGTTAAACGAGCATAGAGACATACCTGAAGTGGTGAAAAGATGAGGATAATGACTGTGCATATCATGCTCGGTCTCCCAAGTCGCCTCCTCGACCGGATGACCCCTCCACTGAAGCAATGTTCTTTTGCGTCATATTTCGAACCTGCCTGTCCAAAATAGCCACCGGATCCTCAACATAAGATAGATCCTTGTCCAACTGATTGAGCTAAAATCCAACACATGAGACGGATCACCGTGATACTTCCGGAGCATAGAAATATGGAATACCGGATGAACTCCTGCTAGACTAGGAGGTAAGGCAAGCTTATAAGCAACCTCCCAACTCACCGGAACACCTCAAATAGACCAATGAACCTTGGGATCAGCTTGCCCTTCTTTCCGAACCTCATAACGCCCTTCATAGGCTAAACCCGAAGATAGACATGCTCTCCAACCATGAATGCAACATCGCAAACCTCCCGATCCGCATAACTCTTCTGTCTGGACTGGGCCGTGCGAAGTCGATCCTAAATCACCTTTACCTTCTCCAACGCATCCTGGACCAAGTCTGTACCCAATAACCTAGCCTCGCCCGGATCAAACCAACCCACTGGGGACCGACACCACCTACTATACAAAGCCTCATACGGTGCCATCTAAACGCTGGACCGATAACTGTTGTTGTAGGCAAACTCCCGCAAGTGGAAAGAACTGATCCCAAGAACCTCCAAAATCCATCACACACGCACGGAGCATATACTCTAGTATCTGAATAGTGCGCTCGGACTGTCCGTCCGTCTGAGGGTGAAATGTTGTGCTCAACTCAACTCGAGTACCTAACTCTTGTTGTACGGCCCTCCAGAACTGTGATGTAAACTGCATACCCTGGTCAGAGATGATAGATACCGGCACGCCATGAAGCCTGACAATCTCGCGGATATAAACTCGAGACAACTGCTCAGAAGAATAAGTAGTCTTCATAAGAATGAAATGAGCTGACTTGGCCAGCCTATCCATAATCACCCAAACTGCATCAAACTTCCGCTGTGTCCATTGGAGTCCAACAACGAAATCCATAGTGATCCGCTCCCATTTCCACTCCGGGATCTCTAACTTCTGAAGCAATCCACCTGGCCGCTGATGCTCATACTTCACATCATGGCAATTTAGGCACCGATCTACATATTCCACTATGTCCTTCTTCATTCTCCTCCGCCAATAATGCTGCCTTAAGTTCTGATAGATCTTCGTGGCACCGAGATAAATGGAGTACCGCGAGCTGTGAGACTCTTGAAGAATCAACTCACGCAATCCATCTACATTGGGCACACATAGCCTGCTCTGCATCCTCAATGCACCATCATCTCCAATAGTGACCTCCTTAGCATCACCGTGCTGAACCGTGTCCTTAAGGACAAGCAGATGGGGGTCATCATACTGACGCTCCCTAATACGATCATAAAGAGAAGACCACACAAGCCAAAAATTGACTCGGCTCAAAAATATCCAATCTAACAAACTGGTTGGCCAAGGCTTGAACATCCAATGCCAATGGCCTCTCTGCTACTAGTATATATGCTAAGCTCCCCAAACTCTCCACCCTGCGACTCAAGGCATCGACCACCATATTGGCCTTCCCGGGATGATATAGAATAGTGATATCATAGTCCTTAAGCAGCTCTAACCACCTCCGCTGACGCAAGTTAAGATCCTTCTGCTTGAACAGATGATGCAAACTCCGGTGATTAGTGTTGATCTCACAAGGGACACCATAAAAATAGTGTCGCCAAATCTTCAAGGCATGAACAATAGCTGCAAACTCAAGGTCGTGGACAGGATAGTTCTTTTCATGTACCTTCAGCTGTCTGGACGCGTAGGCAATCACCCTACGGTCCTGCATCAACACCGCACTGAGACCAATTCGTGACGCATCACAACAAACAGTATAAGACCCCGAACCTGTAGGCAATACCAATACTTGGGCTGTAGTCAAAGCTGTCTTGAGCTTTTGAAAGCTCTCCTCAAACTCCTCTGTCCACCTGAACGGATCACCCTTTTGGGTCAGCCTGGTCATAGGTGCTGCAATAGATGAGAATCACTCAACAAATAGACGGTAATAACCCGCCAAACCAATAAACTCCGGATCTCCGTAGCTGAGGACGGCCTGGGCCAACTCTGCACTGCTTCTACCTTTTTCGGATCCACCTTGATCCCATCACTCGACACTAGGTGACCCAAAAATGCCACTGAATCTAACTAGAACTCAAACTTTGAAAACTTTGAGAACTTTGCATATAGTTTCTTTTCTCTCAAGTTCTGAAGCACAGTCTTCGGGTGTTGCTCATAATCCTCCCGACTCTGGGAGTACACCAGAATGTCATCAATAAATACAATGACGAAAGAGTCAAGATAGGGCCGAAATACACTGTGCATCAAATGCATAAATATTGTTGGGGCGTTGGTCAGCCCAATTAACATCAAAGGGAACTCGTAGTGACCATACCGAGCCTTGAAAGCAATCTTCAGGATATCTGGCTTCCGAATCTTCAAATGGCCTAAACGCAAGTCAATCTTGGAGAACACACTGGAACCCTGTAACTGATAAAATAAGTCATCAATACGAGGCAAATGATACATATTCTTCACTGTAACTTTGTTCAACTAGCGATAATCAATGCACATACGCATAGAACCATCCTTTTTCTTCACAAACAAGACTGGAGCACCCTAAGGTGACACACTAGGATGAATGTAGCCCTTATTAAGTAATTTCTATAAGTGTTCGTTCAACTCAAGAGGAACCATACGATATCAAGGAATAGAGATGGGTTGGGTGCCTGGCAATAAATCAATACCAAAGTCGATATCTCTATCGGGCGGCATGCCCGGAAGATCAACTGGAAACACATCAGGGAAATCCCTCACTACTGGAATTGACTCAACTGTAAGGGTATCAATACCGACATCTCTCACATAAGATAGATACACGTCACACCCCTTCTCAACCCATTCGTTGGGCATTAAGAAATGAAATAACTCTGCTAGCACTGTAATCTAAAGTACCCCTCCACTCTAACTGCGGTAAGCCTGGAATATCCAGCGTCACAGTCTTGGCGTGACAATCAAGAATAGCATAATGGGGTGACAACCAATCCATGCCCAATATAATATCAAAATCTACCATATTGAGCAATAATAAATCAGCTCCGGTATCAAAACCACTAATAACAACCAAACACGACTAATACACATGGTCAACAACATAAAAATCTCCCACGGGTGTAGACGCATAAACAGGAGAACTCATAGAATCACGGGATACGCCCAAATACGGAGCAAAATAAGATGACACACAGGAATAAATGGATCCTCGATCAAGTAAATCTGATGCATCTCTATGACAAACTAGAACAATACCTGTATTGACAAAATTAGAAGCAACTACCTTTTTACGAGCAGGAAGAGCATAGTATCTGGCCTGGCCTCCCCCTCTAGGGCGACCTCTACCTCCCCAACCTCCACCTTGAGCTGGTTGAGCAGGTGGAGTGGTAGCTGGTGCTGTAACCATATCCTGAGGACCTGGCGGAGCACGTGGTGCCTAAGAAGTCTGTGGAGGTGCACCCCTCCTAAGTTTGGGGCAATCCCTCACCATACGGAGTGTGTCGCCATACTCAAAACAAGCTCTCGGAGGGCGTGGTTGCTGTGGCTGGCTCAGGCCAGGTCTGCTGGACTAAACGTTGAAAGCACCTCCTGCAGGAGGTAAACTAGATACTGGAGGTGCATAATAAGGCTCCTGGGGCCTAGGAGTAGCTGGAATACCATCGGAGACTGGAAGAGCTGAACGAATAGGGCCACTCACATAGCCTCTACCATGTCGAACTACAGTTGGGGCATGAGTACTAGTATAGGTTCCAGACTCTCGAGACCTCTTAGCCTCCCTCTCCCCTCTTTCCTGAGAAAGCATTCCCTCCACTCTCCTAGCAATACTCTCAACCTGCTGATACGAGATATCCATCTCTAACTCCTAGGACATACTAATCCTGATGTTGGGATGGAGCCCCTCAATGAACCGACGAACCCTCTCTCAAATTGTAGCAACCAAGGCCATTGAATGTCTAGCCAAATCACTGAAACGAACTGCATACTCTGACATAGTCATAGCACCCTGACGTAACTGCTCAAACTCGGCGCGCCATGCATCTATGAGGCTCTGGGGAACATACTCCCTCAAAAACATATCCGAGAAATGAGTCCATGTAAGTGAAGCTGCCTCAGCCGGACTATCCAACTCATAAGCACGCCACCACTGATAGGCCGCTCCTCTAAGCTAGAACGCAGTGAAAGAAACCCCACTCGACTCTTCTATGCCCATAGTACGGAGGATACGGTAGCACTCCTCAACAAAACCCTAAGCATACTCTGTCTCCAAACCACTTAAAGTAGGAGGGTGGTACTTCTTGTACCTCTCGAGCCTACGCTGCTCCTCCTCAGAAACTGCTGCCCTACGCTCAGGTTGAACTGAGGCTACAGGTGGCACCGATATAACCTCTAGAATCTGATCGACCTGAACCCGTTGCTCTGGGGTGCGGGCGTCGGGAGTCTATGCTCCTCCCCCCGCCTAAGATGTGGAAGGAGCAAGGGGGTCAACCCTGCTTGAGCTAGAGTACTGAACATGCTTATGAACTATGCAAGGGTCTCCTGAAGGGCTGGTGTAGTAGTAGGCATCTCAGGTGCCTGCTCTTCGACTAGAGATACTGGTGGCTCCTCTGTGGCAGCTCATGCAGGTGCTCTGGCTGCACCACGTGGACGTCCTCGACCTCTACCCTGATCCCGACCTCTAATGGCTCTAGCAGGGGGCGCGAGAGCCTGGTCATCTGATTCGGTTGTACGTTTCCTCACCATCTGTGAATAATAGAAGACATAAGTTTAGAATTTCGAAGTCAACAATTTCGCACGACAAGGAATCAAAAGAACTAAAAAGAAGTCCTGATAGTTCCATAGCCTCCCAAAGATAAGTACAGGCATCTCCGTACTGATCTGCGAGACTCTACTAAACCTGCTTGTGACTCACGACACCTATCAACCTAGAGCTTTGATACCAACTTGTCACGGCCCAAATCATCCCTCCCTGAAATGTCGCGACGACACCTAGTCTCTACGACTAAAGTCTAACATTTGCGGAAATAACCAACAATGAAATAAAACCTTAACAACTAACAACAACAGATATTTAAATAAACGCTAGAGATTTCATTTGGCATATACAATAATCAATTCTCAAATATACACAAAATCCTCCCAAGACCCGGAACACCATAAGTCACAAGCTTCTAAGATTTATCTAAATATTCTATATGTCAGCATCTAAAAGAGGTAAGGAATAACAACACAAAAGAGATAGAGGGGGACTCCGAGGTCTGCGGATGCGGGCAGATGTACCTTGAAGTCTCTGAAGCAGCAGCAAGTATGTAACTAAAAGCGAGGCTGGTGGGAGGTACCTGGATTTGCACAGGAATAACAGTACAATATACAGGAATAACAATAGGGGATCTCCCAAAATACCATCTCGTTGTCCCAAAAGTAAATGAGTAGGGGGATCTCCCGGGATACCGTCCCGTAGTCCCAAAGTAAATACGCAACTCAAACAACGAAAATAATAGTTATAGTAAGAAATCCTACAATTTAGACTAAGTACAAGCCAAGGAAAAGCAGGAAATCCACTAAGCATGCTGCACAGAGTTCATATAAGCATTTAAGGCACGTAGACATGCTATTCTAGGCTAAACAGGATACCTACACATGCTAGTATATCTCAATTAAGAAGAAACAGGTTATTACTCAGTAAAAAAAATAGGATTTTACAATGAATAACTCGTGTACGCACTCGTCACCCCATGTACACGGCGCTCACATATCACAACAGTACCAAATCCTAAAAGGAGTTTCCCCCACACAAGGTTAGGCAAGCCACTTACCTCGAACCAACTCAATTAATCGGTAACAATGTCTTTTCCACGAATATCCGACTCCGAACAGGCCAAATCTAGCCAAAAGCAATTACATACCATAGATATAACTATAAGAAATTAATCTAATTAATGAAATCAAGGCTTAAGCAAGAAATTAGAAAATCGCCCCAAAAAGTTGACCCAGACCCACGTCTCGGAATCGGATAAAAGTCATAAACTATGAACACCCATTCACTCACGAGTTCACTCGTACCAAAATTATCCAAATCCGATATCCAAATCTCAATCAATGTAGAATTATTACCCAATCGATGTCTCTAAAGATCCCTCAAAATCTCGTCCAAATCCGAGCTCCCAAACTCAAGTTTTGATAAAAATGGCCAAACCCTCAATTTTTGAAATGTTTAATACTGCCCAGGCATCCCTTCTTCGAGAACGCGGAAGACCCCTCACGTTCTCGAAAAGCAACTTACTCCAGTCATTCCTTCATCATGAATGTGATGACCTTGTCACGAACGCGAAGGTCACTCAACTCAAACCTACGCAAACGTGGGACCAACATCGCGAACGCGTAGGCAAAAAGGCCTGGGACCCAGTTGGCCAGTTCCTCTACGCGAATGTGGGACCTCCAGCGTAAACACGTGGCCAACTACCCCAGTGCTTCGCGAACGCAGGACCTCCTTCGCGAATGCGAAGCACAAAATCTCACTTGCCACCAATTCCTCTTCGCGAACGCGGGACTCCCCCCCGCGAACGCGAAGAAGGAAACTAGAACTGAAGAACACCAGAATCTGCAATCATTCCTAACTCCAAAATGATCCGTTAACCACCCAAAATCAACCCGAGTCCATAGTACCTCAACCAAACATACCTACCAGCACTAATTCACAGTTCGAACACTCCCCTAAGTCCAAAATCACCCAACGGAGATAACGGAACCGATAAAACTCCATTTTGGAGTCGTCTTCATACAGTTCTGACTACGGTCAAAATCCTAAGACTTAAATTTCCGTTTTAGGGACTAAGTGTCCCAAGATATTCTGAAACCAAAAGCAAAACCTCCCAGCAAGTCACATAAGCAGAAACAGATACGAGGAAATCAATAAATAGGGAATCGGGGTTATTACTCTCAAAACAACCGGTCAGGTCGTTACAGCAACACACAGAATCTCCGTCATAATTATTTATTTTATCTTGTCTATCTTGTATTCCAGATAGATGGTGTATTGTTATTTTGATTTCTAGTAGATGCTCATACACTTTTGACACCGGGTTTTGCGATGTTCTGGAATTTGTTTATGGTTTGCTTTACATCGACACACTTTTACTTTGTATTTTATTTAAATTATATGTATCTACAATTTTAACAGATTTATATCTCTATCTAACAAGATTCATGATTTGAAAAATAATAAGATGAACAATTAAGTCGGTGTTCACCATTGGCTTTCCTAACGGCAACGTTGGTCGCCATCACGACTAGTGGGTTCTGGGTCGTGACATCTTGGTATCAAAACTCTAGGTTCAATTAGGTCTCATGAGTCATGAGCAAGTCTAGTAGAGTCTTGCGGATCGGTGTGGAGACTTCTGTGCTTATCTTTGAGAGGTTGTAGGGCTGCTAGGAGCACTTCCCTACTTGAATCCTCATCGTGCGATTTGATTCCATTGAAGCTTATACCTTCATTTCCTTCCCACTCACTCTTATATGATGTTGAGCGCTTGTTATCAATTGGGGATCGAGGGGTTGTAGCGGTACTGCAGATGTGGTGTAGGATGTTTCTCCCTGCATATTCGGGCGGGTTGTTATCATCGCCTTGTGGAAGGGTGTTCTGTCGTTCAGCTCAGTGTTAGCGTTGCCTACGGTTTCTAGGCTATGAACCATATATTATGAGGTTCATGCGTTGTTATCATGTAGTGTTGGTGTGAATTGTAGGTGCTTATTGATGTTTCGCGGTAATGAATGACGAAGGAAGGATTACTCGGGTCATGGTTTAGAGGTTCGACATTTAATTCTGGCGGAGAAAAGGCGATTGGACTATGGATGTTCAGGCCTTGGTTGACGGAGTAGCGAGACTTGATATTTTTGAACGTGGTGGAATTTTCATTTGTGGTGTGGTGTTGTCGTCCTTGTTGGAATGAATTAAGGCCCATCGATGTTAGGGTCTCCTTTGATTTACCATCGGGGTAGGGTATTGTAGAATGGTTCCTGAGCAGCAGTTATCAGAGATGGGGGTGTATGGAGGCTTCAGAGTCGAATCAGTGGTACTAATGTTGATGGCTCAAGGGAGATGATCTTTATGGAGGCTCATAGTTGGTGGAAATTTATCCGTTTGGGTGCTACGAAGATAGATTATGATTTAAGGCAGTATTTGGCAGCAAAGTACGAGGAAGGACATGGTAGGAGGTGTCTCGCAGTGGTTGAATTGCTAGCAGGTCAAGCATGAACAGCAGAAGTCGAGAAGTTTCTTAAGGAGGTGGTTTAACTAAAGTGGAGTGGCAGAGTAGCGTATGGATTCTATGGTAGGATAGCCACATGCCTTCAGAAAGTTTAGAGCAATTTGGGGATTATGGTAGAAAGTGACTAGGTCTACGGATTTCATTTGGGATGGTGGCTACTGTAATGAGGAAGGTTGAATATGAAGGAAAGGAGTAGCTTGGAATGAAGAGGGGTGTAAAAGCTTGATTATCATTATGGGATGCAATGTGACTTTGTGTTTGGAACGTATTGTTAGACTTTCAATTGATGTTGATGGGGAACGAACAAACTCCTACAACTGGCGGGCGAGCATGGGCTCAGGAGGGTTTACTAATTTTGTGGTAGTTGTACCCAAGGCAACATCGTTAGAAGATGTCGGTATGGAATTCCACATGTGGGCTATCTTCTGTGAGCAGGTTAACAGTTGCGTGATTTTGATGAAGTTCCTATGGAGAGTTCTACTTACTACCCAATAAAAGGTCGAATGTGCGATTGTGGTTGATAATTTAGAATGTTTTATGAAAATTTTAATAAGAGATTGTGAGGAAATTGGCGGGTTAATGGTGCGAGATCATGGTAGCTGATAAGGAGGGGTTATTGTGGGATCTGGATTTATGTGATTGTAGCTTGAAGCTAAGTGGGAGGAGCCCACCGTCTGTGATGGATCACGTGGTTTTGTGCCTTAGTAGTATCGGGTTATCGGTACATTGGTGGATCAGTTAGGACTAAGGAAAGAAAACATCAAGGGGAAGTCGGGCAAAAAACTTGATGAATGTGTGCTACATTTGGCCTTATCGATTCATGTGCAGATTTTGGGATGACCCGGAGTTTATGCTTCTTATGGACATGATGTATAAAGAGAAGAATTCATCTGATTGCTTCTTTAGAAGTGTTCATATGCTAACAACTCATTAGAGTTTGGTTATATATTCGGGACCAGGTCAGAGTGGATGACTCTCAATAGTGGTTCTAGTGGGTTCAAGAATTTATGCGCAGTGTCTAAGGAATTTGGGTTCGTTATGTGCTTGAAGACCGGGATTTTGCAGCGAAGTGTGAAGAATACTTGGGAAAGTTTCTATGTTATCATCGGGTTTGCGGTGCAGTATTGGAGAAATGGGAAAAGCAGCTTTGGATTCACGGAAGGTCTTTCAGAGCGGGTATACCCGTTGGAGATACTATTGTGTGCATAAAGAGGGTATGAGATAGTTCATGGGTATTAAGACGATATGGTCTCGTGATTTGGGTCACTCGTAATGAGTGTTGTTGAGTTTCGTCATGTTTTGAATGGAGATATTATTATTTCGAAGGCAAGTCAAGAGTAAATTGGAAGAAGTTGGGTCAGTTAGTAATGGTTTGAATCATCATGATTGTGGAAATGATTAGTTCCTTCGGTGTGTTAAACTATACAGGTGATTTGTAGATGTACGTGTAGGCTTCACAGCCACCGTAATTTGGTTGATTTGGAGGCATTTGATTCTGGTAGCCATGTTATGTGTAAATGGATCCCAGAAGAGTTATAGTGGTTTAGACTTCAACTTGAGGGTGACATTTTCTGCAGTTATGGGAATTCGGTTACATGTTGCGATTGTTCTTCTGAAATGAGTTGGGTGAAAGGGGTTCTAGCCGATAAAGTGTTTATTTTACCGGTGGTTCAGGGGTTATGATGGAATTCTTGTACTCTCGCATAGCAGCATGATAGGTGTAGTGAGCAGTATGGAAATTAGAAGTTGAGGATCAAGGTTGCGATTCAGTTTTGATAAGAATGTCACGATCTTGGAGGAGCGGGGGAAAGAATTCAGATGTTCAGAGTAAGCTGGCATTATCTTAATGTCGCCTGAAGAAGGTGTTATATGGAAAAGGCATTGTGCATTGGTTTTTGGATTCTTAATTAGCATTACAGAAATAGCATGATCGATTGTCATTAATGTTCAGATTTTCTACCTGGTGCGGAAGGTTTTGGGAGTATATCCCATGGAAAGATTGTATAAGTGTGACATTTTAGCCACTTGATTGTTATAGATTGAAACCAAGTGTGTAGATTCTGGTACTGTCGCTAATATAAGAGTTTATGCCTGAAAGGCGCTCTATTCCTTTGGTTGTAGACTGTAAGAATTTGTTTCGGATGGACGGCTACTTGTGTGTGTGTCATGAATAGGGTCATTGTGGGTCCTTGAATGGTTATTAGCCCAGTATGAGATGGTCGAAATCGAATTGAGTTCCATTGGTAGGTCTAATGTGAATGTGTTTTGTACAACAGGCCGGATGTATTCATTCAACATGGAATTGCTTATGGAGGAGTTTTTGGGCGTTGGATGTTATTCATGACGTCAGTTATTCTATATAATACTCTATTGTTCCATGTGGGTTGTGAGACGGCTGATTATTCACCCATGTGTTGAGATCGTGTGTAGCTTGTAGTATTATGTGAGCGAGATGGCTCTCGAGATGCAAGTCATTTATTGCACCTTGGTTGTGCTTAGCATTGTAGCGCATGGCGCTGTCTCCCCAGGGTTGTGTTTATGCATTGGCGTGCTTGTGGTTGATATTCAGAAATTTCGTGAGAATGAGAATCCTGGCTCGGTAGGTATTTCCTTATAGATTGTTATGTGTGGATCGGGTGGCACGCCATCATGGCATGATGTTTGGATCGGCTTGCACGTCGTAACAGTATCATATTTGGATTAAGTTGCACGCCGCAATGGTATCGTGTGTGGATCAGGTTGCATGCCACAATAGTGAGATGTTGAGTACAGTTCGTTATACTTATTTTGTGTGCCTTGTTTCCCATCTCTGAGGTAGATTCATAGCACATGTTTGGCCATTTTGTTTGTTACACAGGCTGGGTGATTCTTTATCCGAGTTCATTCTTTCTTATGGGTTGTAATGACCCGACCGGTCATTTTGAGTATTTGCACTTCGCTCGGTGATTTAAGGGCATGAGTAGCCCCATATGATGTAGTACAACTTGTGTGTATGGTCAGGTTCGGTTTTCAGGTGCTTCAGAATTAGTTCAGAAGAATGAATTTCATGTTTGAAGCTTTAAGTTGGAAGAGTTGACCAATTTTGACTTTTGAGTATTTGACCTTGGATTGGAGTTTTGAGGTTCAGTTAGGTCCGACGGTGATTTTGGACTTGGACGTATGCCCGGATTTGCATTCGAATATTTCCAGAAGGTTTCGGCACTTATTGGTGAAAGTTGGAAATTTGAAAGTTTGGAATGTTTATAAGTTTGACCGGGAGCTGACTTTGATGATATCAAGTTTGGATTGTGGTTCCGCGAATTGGAATAGCTTTGTTATGTCATTGGGACTACTGTGAAAAATTTGAGTTCATTTCGGGTTGATTTGATATGGTTCCGTACGACTTTTGGAAGTTAAAATTTTAAAAGTTCATTAAGTTCGATTCGAGGTGCGATTCGTGGTTTTGATGTTGTTATACAATATTTGAGGCCTTAAGTAGGTCTGTGGTATGATATGACTTGTTGGTATGTTCGAACGGGGTCTCGAGGGGCTCGGTTGAGTTTTGGATCATTTCCATGTTCTTGGCACTACTGATTTTTGGTGTTTCAGGCCTTATTCGCGATCGTGAAGATTGGGTCACGATCGCGTAGTGTATTATGGGAGTTGGACTTTTTCCTTCTTCACGTTCGCGACTGCTCTATTGTGTTCGGTACCTTTGGAGGCCTGAGCATGGTGTTCGCGTTCGCCAGCTCACGTTTGCATAGAGTTGAGTTGAGAAGCTGGGAGCTGGAGATTTCTTCTTCGCATTCACATTGGTCTTGTCGTGATCGCGTAGTGCAGGTGCAAGTGGTCATCGCGTTCGCATGGGAAGTTTCACGAACGCGTAGGGTAATTTTTCTGGAGGCTATTGAGTTGTTCTTCACGATCTCAAAGGATGTCTCGCGATCGTGAAGGGTATTTCTATTCAGTGATTATAAATACTCTATTTTCGGGGGTTTCGACCATTTTTACATATTTTGGGGCTATGGAGCTCGGATTGAGACTATTTTTAAAGAAATTTTCACCATATGGATTGGGGTAAGTGTTCTCTACTTGGTTTTTGATTATATTTCATGAATCTATCCTAGTTTTTGGCATTTGGTTGATGATTTCAAAAGAGAAATTGGGGATTTTGTCTAAAATTTCATAAAGTGAATTTTCGACTTTTGAACTTTGATTCAGAATCGGATTTGAGGGAAACTAGTATGGTTGGACTCGAAATTGAATTGGTTGTCAGTTTTCATGAATTTTGTCGGGTTCCGAGGTTTGGGATCAGGTTTGACTTTTTGGTTTACTTTTGGGCTTTTGGTTAAAGATTCAACCTTTATCGATTGGGTTTGTTTCCCTTGGCATTATTTGATGTTTTTGAGTTGTTTTTCGCTAGTTTCAAGCCGTTCGGAGATTGATACGCGCAGGATTGCATTTCTAGAGTATTGTTTGGCTAGCTCGATATTGGATTCAACTTGTTCGAGGTAAGTAACACTTCCAAACTTGGTGTTGAGGGTATGTACCCCTGAATATACGTGTTATGTGTTTGGTATTGAGGTGACCCACATGCTAGGTGAGGGGCGTGTGGGCGTGCACTGTGTGAATTATGACTCGGTTGATTCTGTGGTATTGTGTAGTTACCTAATCTTGTTTTTATCCATGAAATTTCTACGTGCTAGAGTAATTGAGCTGTGATCCATGTCAGAAATCATTTTTAGGCTATATGCTTATTCTGTTGGGACCCACTGAGGTCATTTCTACTGTTGAGTTATTTGCTTAAATTGCAATTACATACTTTCATATTCATTCATTTCAAAAATATTAACTCAGTCTCTGTTATCATTTGTTGTCACGTCATATTATCATTGTTTGGGCTGATTGACATGAGATTTGGGGGCCCGATAGACTAGAGATATTGATGACTGAGCTGGGGGCTTGAGGGCCGGAGTGTGAGTGATATTGATGGGATCGGGCTGCATGTTATAGCGTGCTTTATTATTTCATGATGGAATCGAGTTGCACGCCGCAACATATATTATCGATTCATGATGGGATCGGGCTGCACGCCACAACAGATATTATCGATTCATGATGGGATTGTACTGCACGCTGTAGAAGGTATTATTGATTCATGATGGGATCGAGTTGCGCGTCACAGCAGGTTATATTAGCGCTTGGGCAGGATCCGCCCCTCCGGAGTCTGACATACCAGCAATGAGCGCTGGTACCATACAGTGCTGATGACTGAGTGTGTTGAGTGATTGAGCGTTATGAGTGGGAGTGCGTGATAGTGAGATTGAGTACTCTGAGAGTGTGAGTACATGATTTCATCACTGTGATGCATTGTATTTGACATGCATACTTGACATCCATGCATAGAGATGCATTTCCTCATGCTACACGATTTTCTGACGTTCATGATTTTACATGCACATTGACATGTAGGCATAGAGATGTACATTCCTCATGCCATCTGAGAATGAAATATCTTAACTATTATTGGAAGTTTTTGGGAGAAATCATAGTTTTTTTGAATTACTCATATTTTGGTGATTTCGGTGAAAGATTTGGTTTTTACTGTTATACCTGAAAAGCATGCCTATTTTCGTAACTGTGAACGAGCTGAGCATCATATCTTTGAGTTATTTCTTGTACTGCTTTAACTATATTGTTATGAATTGTTGTTGGCTATTGGTGTTGGACTCTTACCGTTGTCCAAGCTCGTTATTGCTTTCAACCTAAAGTTAGGTTTGTTACTTATTGAGTACATGGAGTCGGTTGTACTCATACTACACTTCTGCACCTTGCGTGCAAATTTTGGAGTTGATGTTGTTGTTTATGATGGGAGTTGGTATTGAAGATGAACCTGCGTTTCGGTTATTGCTGTCTCTTGTTCATGGTAGCTTTAGATTTGTAAATCTTTTTATGTATATCTCAAACATATGATGTATCTATTTCATAAGATCTTTGTAAACTCTAAATCTTAGAAGCTCATGATTTGTACTACTAATCTTTGGGATTTTTGTCCAGTTATTTCATCATTTATTTTCTCTTTAAATCTTATTTGTGTTGGATTATTGCTAATTGACGTACCTAGCGGGTTGGTTAGGTGTCATCACGACTAGTTGGATTTATATCATTATGGGTTCTACATTTCAGTATAAGGAAGTTGAAGGAAACAAGTTTAGATTTGCAGAAGGTTTCTTCAGAGTGGGTGTCTCGGTTGTGGTACTATAGGGGTGCTTAAGAGGGAATACAACCACTTATGGGCCTTAGGATGGTGTGGTTTTATGCCAGGATCTCTTGTGGTGAGCTTTGGGTAAGAATCGTGGTGTTCTGGCAAGGAGAAGTGTCAACTTGAGGGTGATTTGGAAGGAACTCCAAGAAATGGGACAACTTAGTAGTAGGTTGGATCAGCGCAGTAATGGATATGATCGAGTCTTTGGGTACTTATGATGTGGTGAGTCTCTATAGATGTTTTGTGGCAATACTCTTGGGTTTGGAGACTTGCGTGGCTTGGTTAAGTTAGAGAGATTCAATTCCGATGGCTCGATTATGTGCAAATGGGTTTCAAAGAGTTCTCGATGGTTTCTACCATGGTTTGAGATGGCTATTTACTACCAGCGTGAGGAGCATGTTGTGTATGGTGATTTTCTCCTGAATGGGATCAAATGGAAGGCTTCTAACTGATTGGTTATGTATTTTGCTGGTGACTCAGAGTTGATTATGAGATTCTCGTGCTTTTCATATGATGGCATGATAGATGTGGTGTGTGTTACGTGAGATTGAGATTTGCATGTGCAAGGTCACGGTTCAGTTTTGAAGAGGTCATGAAATCTTAGACAACATGGACAGTTTCAGATGACTAGATGAATGCCAGTACTACTTGGTATTTCCTGAGAAGGTTGCGCATTTTCAGAAGCCGCACTGTGTTTTGACTTACAGATGCTTCACTGGTGTTGTGGTACTTGCACGATTGATCGACTGCTGATGTTCAGATTCTAAGTGGCATAGAAGAGTTATAGAAGTATTCCTCGCGGGATGATCGTGTATGAGAGAGGTGTTAGACACTCGGGCGGTGGAGTTGGGATCAGCTATGGTGATTCATGTGTTATGTGGATTTGGAGACTAGGGTTCTCAAAAGCAGATTGTTTCGTGGTTGCGGACTGTGAAGATATGGCCAAAGTTAGCTAGATGATAGTACGCGCTATGGATAGGTCATTGTAGACTTTTGGAGGGCCATTTATCTATTGGAGGATGACCAGAGTTGATTTGGGGGCCCACTGGTAGGTTCAAGGAGGAATGTGCTGCTATTATTGAGGAATGTGCCATCAGGTTAGAATTGATTTTATTCGAATCTGATATGTTCTCTGTGTTACTCCTCTATGCTATGAGGGGTTGTGATTTGTTGGTTATATGCACACCCGATATGGTTCTGTTTGGTCTTGTAGCGGAATTCGAGCAATATGGTTTTTAGGGTGTTAAATGGTTTATTGCACCTTAATTATGTTCTTTCCATGGTGTGATATATTGTGTTATTCGCTTCTCCATGGTTATGGTCATGCACTTCGTGTACTTGATATTGAATTGCGTGTAGTTATTTATTTTGAGCATTGTAGCTTGAGGTATTTCATATGGACCAGTGTTTGGATGGGGTCATGCATTGCATCTGGGGTATGTTAGGATATGAATATTTGTGTTAGATTCATGTGTCTTGGTTCTACTCTGTGTGATGGGTCCATAGCTTTGCGCTTGTGGTGGTATCTGTTGAACTTGCGGGACAGTTCTATCATTTGAGTTATTTTCCATGTTTGAATACATTTGAATTGTTTCTTATTGGTGAACGGATTGCATAGTTTGTAACTCTGGGTAGTATTGGTGTGGCATGTCAGTAGAGTAGCTTGTATTTTATGAGATGAAGTCTTTGGGCCGGAAGTGGTTGCTATCGAATTTGATTACGGTGTGTCTGAAAGAGTAATATCGGAGGTCAGCTTAGAGTTTGGGCTATGGTCCTGGGTAGGCGAGAGAGATCCATGACTTGTTGATCTGATGAGTGTTTATAAGTTTCTGTGTGTTTCATTCAGCATTGGTAGTGTACGAAGGTTTGGAACAGGGTTTTAATTGACATGAGGTTTACTACCAGTATTGGGTTATTTTTGAGCTGCTATTGTGCTCGGGAATTATTGCTATGAGTATGTGAGTTATGTGTTATATCATGTGATTACATCTTGGGTAGTGGTTATGGTTTGATACATCTTTTTCAGACTTATACAGTTTGTAGATGTGGATTCGAGTCTTGTAAGGAATTCCGAATTTTGTAAATTGGGTTCTAAGGCTTATGAGCTAAGGTTGAATTAAGGATCTTCAGTTGGATTGTGTTGTCAGACTTATATGGGTTGGGGTGACGTGGGATCACCCCGGGTATGTGCATGGTAAGGTTACACGATGATCTGATGATCTTGGAACGACTATGGGAACGTTCGAGGACGAACATATGTTTAAGTAGGGGAGAATAAACCCGACCAGTTTTTTTGAGCATTTTAACTTTGCTCGATGGTTTGAGGGCATGAGTAGCTTCGTATGATGTATTACGACTTGTATGTATCGTCGGGTTTGATTTTCAGGTGTTTCGGAATTAGTTTGAAAGAATGAATTTCATGTTTGAAGCTTTAAGTTGGAAGAGTTGACCAAGTTTGAGGTTTGAATATTTGACCCCGGATCGAAGTTTGATGGTTCCGTTAGGTCCGGATGGTAATTTTGGACTCGGGCGTATGCCCATATTTGCATCTGGATATTTCCAGAAGGTTTCGGCACTCATTGGCCAAAGTTGGAAATTTGAAAGTCTGGAATGTTCATAAGTTTGACCGAGAGTTCACTTTGATGATATAGGGTTCAGATTGTGGTTACGAGAATTGGAATAGCTTCATTATGTCATTCGGGACTTGTGGAAAAAATTGAGTTCATTTTGGGTTGATTTGATATGGTTCGACATGAGTTTTGGAAGTTAAAAGTTCATTAAGTTCGATTCAAGGTGTGATTCGTGGTTTTGATGTTGTTATGCGTGATTTGAGGCCTTGAGTAGGTCTGTGTTTATGTTATGGGACTTTTTGGTATGTTTGGACGGGGCCTCGAGGGGCTCGGGTTAGTTTCAGTCTTTCAGATCATTTCCATGTTCTTTGGCACTGCTGATTTCTGGTGTTTCAGGCCTTATTCGCGATTGTGAAGGATGGGTCGCGATCGCGTAGTGTATTATGGGAGTTGGCCTTTTTCCTTCTTCGTGTTCGCGACTATTCTACTGCATTCGTGTACCTTTGGAGGCCTGAGCATGGCGTTCGCGTTCGCCAACTCGCGTTCGGATAGAGTTGAGTTGAGAAGTCGGGAGCTGGAGATTTCTTCTTCGCGTTCGCATTGGTCTTGTCGTGATCGCGTAGTGCATGTGCATGTGGTCATCGCGTTCGTATGGGAAGTTTTGCGAATGAGTATGGTATTTTTTTGGAGGCTGGCGAGTTGTTCTTCGCGATCGCGAAGGGTATTTTTGTTTAGTGATTATAAGTACTCTATTTTCCGGGGTTTCGGTCATTTTCACATATTTGGATCTATGGAGCTCGGATTGAGATAATTTGTGAGGCGTTTTTCACCATATGGATTGGGATAAGTGCTCTCTACTCGGTTTTGATTATACTTCATGAATCTATCTCATTTTTGGCATTTGGTTAATGACTTCAAAAGAGAACTTGGGGGTTTCTATCTAAAATTTCATAAAGTGAATTTTCGAGTTTTGAACATCGATTCGAAGTCGGTTTGAGTGAAACTAGTATCGTTGGACTCGTAATTGAATAAGTTATCGAATTTTATGAGTTTTGTCGGGTTCCGAGGTGCGGGACCGGGTTTGAATTTTTGGTTGACTTTGGGCTTTTGGTTAATGATTCAACCTTTATCGATTGGGTTTGTTTCCCTTGGCATTATTTGATGTTTTTGAGTTTTTTTTGGCTAGTTTCGAACCGTTCAGAGGTTGATACGTGCGGGATCGCTTTTCTAAAGTATTGTTTAGCTAGCTCGGTATTTGATTTGGCTTGTTCGAGGTAAGTAACACTTCTAAACTTGGTGCTGAGGGTATGAACCCCCGAATATACGTGTTATGTGTTTGATATTAAGGTGACGCACATGCTAGGTGACGGGCGTGTGGGCGTGCACCGTGTGAATTATGACTAGGTTGATTCTTTGGTACTATGTAGTTACCTAATCTTGTTTTTATCCATGAAATTTCTACGTGCTAGAGTAATTGAGCTGTGATCCATGTTAGAAATCATGTTTAGGCTATATGCTTATTCTATTGGGACCTACTGAGGTCATTTCTACTGTTGAGTAATTTGCTTAAATTGCAATTACATACTTTGTCATATTCATTCATTTGCATATCATATCTCAGTCTTTGTTATCATTTGTTTTCACATCATATTATCACTGTTTGAGCTGATTGATATGAGATTTGTGAGCCCGAGAGACTAGAGAGATTGATGACTGAGTTGGGGGCCTGAGGGCTGGAGTGTGAGTGATATTGATGGGACCGGGCTGCATGCTGTAGCGGGCTCTATTATTTCATGATGGGATCGGGCTGCATGTCGCAACAGATATTATCGATTCATAATGGGATCGTGTTGCACGTCGCAACATATATTATTGATTCATGATGGGATCGGGCTGCACGCCGCAGCATGTATTATTGATTCATGACGGGATCGAGTTGCATGCCGCAACAGGTTATGTTAGCATTTGGGCAGGATCCGCCCCTCCGGAGTCTGATATACCAGCAGTGAGCACTGGTACCGGACAATGTTGATGACTGAGTGTGCTGAGTGATTGAACGCGATGAGTGGGAGTGCGAGACAGTGAGATTG
Source organism: Nicotiana attenuata (assembly GCF_001879085.1). Taxonomy (NCBI): domain Eukaryota; kingdom Viridiplantae; phylum Streptophyta; class Magnoliopsida; order Solanales; family Solanaceae; genus Nicotiana; species Nicotiana attenuata. The sequence continues at coordinate 343,623 of NW_017670482.1, forward strand.
AGTACTTTGAGTGTGTGAGTACATGAGTATATCACTGTGATGCATTGAATTTGACATGCATACTTGACAAGCAGCCATAGAGATGCATTTCCTCATGCTACACTGTTTGTTGACATTCTTGATTTCACATGCACATTGACATGTAGGCATAGAGATGTACTTTCCTCATGCGATCTGAGAATGAAATATCTTATCTGTTATTGGAAGTTTTTGGGATAAATCACTATTTTTCTGAAAAGAATGCCTATTTTCGTAACTGTGAACGTGCTGAGCATTACATCTTTAAGTTATTTCTTGTACTGCTTTTATTTTATTGTTATGAACTATTTTTGGCTATTGGTTGGACTCTGACCGTTGTCCACACTCGTCACTTCTTTCAACCTAAGGTTAGGTTTGTTACTTATTGAGTACATGGGGTTGTACTCATACTACCCTTCTGCACCTTGCGTGTAGATTTTAGAGTTGATATTGCTGTGTATGGCGGGAGATAGCATTGAAGATGAACCCGGTTTCTGGTTATAGCAGCCTCTTGTTCATTGTAGCTTTAGATTTATAAATGTGTTTATGTATATTTCAAATAGATGATGTATTTATTTCATACCAGCTTTGTAAACTCTAAATCTTAGAAGCTCATGATTTGTACTACCAATCCTTGGGATTTTTGTATACAAGTCCAGTTAGTTCATCATTTATTTTCTTTGTAAACCTCATTTGTGTTGGATTATTGCTAATTTGCTTACCTAGCGGGTTGGGTTAAGTGCCATCATGACTAGTTGGATTTTAGGTCGTGACATGGGTCTTATTCAATTTGTATCTTGTTGGTGCATTGGTGGAGTCATATGAGATTTTTGATGGTGCTTGAGGTAGCTTATTTCTCGGGCAGCTTGTACTGGGTGAGGCGAGGTTGCTAGACTTGGAATCAGTGCAATTGGACTTGTATAATGTATGTTAGAGGGAAAATGTCACTAATTAGAGTAGAATGAGGCAATAGTTCTTTCAAGCGGAGAGACTCCCCGAGTGGTGGATATGGCAGGTGATTATGAGTTTCTACATGTCTCTTTCATCATGGCGGTATTGCGAGAGTTGGAATAGAACTTATATGTGTTATGATATATATACTACTGCCATCAGATTCGTGACTTTGCAGCTATTGTGGTTGGACGATGTTATACTGGGCATATGAGGCAATGTGATTACAACATGGGTGGATAATCATGTTTTGGGTTCAGTGTGTTAAGATTGATACGGTGTTCGTGTGTTAGAGACAGGCCTTGTAGAGAATTTCGGATGTTGGAATTTGGTTCTAAGGCTTGTGGGCTGAGGTAGCAGGAAGGATCTTCAGTCGGGCTCGAGCTAATGTGCTCAAATGCGTTGTGGTGGCACGGGTAGGTGCACGAGGTGTTAAAAACCGATTTTAAGCAACTTCGAAACGGTTCTTGGCACATTCGAGGACTAACGTATGTTCAAGTGGGGGAGAATGTAACGACCCGACCGGTCATTTTGAGCTCTAGCGCATTGTTCATCGGTTTGAGGCAGCTTCACTTCATGTTTTATGACTCGTACAAGTGGTCGGAATCAAGTTTGAGGAAGTTCAAAATTGATTCGGATGCAAAATTCTAAATTTGGAAGTTTTAAGTTGGAAGAGTTTACCATGATTTGACTTTTGAGTAAACGACCTCGAAATTGGGATTTGAAGGTTCCAATAGGTTCCTATAATGATTTTGGACATGAGCGTATGTTCGGGTTGAGTATCGGGTGATCCGGGAGCATTTCAGCACTTATTGTGAAAAGTTGGCATTTTGAAGGTTATAGAATTTTGTAAGTTTGGTTTGAAGTGGACTTTGGTATTATCGATGTCCGTTTGGGGTTTCGAGACTTGGAATAGGTTCGTGTCGTGATTTGTGACTTGTATGTAAAGTTTGGTGTTATTCTGGAATGTTTAAGTATGATACGGACGTGTTCATTGAAGTTTGGAAGTTCGAAAGTTGAAAGAAAGGTTTCGATCGTCGTTTTGTAGTTTTGATGTTTTTCGGTGTGATTTGAGACCTCGAGCAAGTTTGTCATATGTTGGTACTGGTTGGTGTGATTAGACGGGGTCCTGGGGACATCAGGTGTATTTTGGGATGGTTTCGAACCAAGCTTGGATGATTTGTTGGTGCTGGTTTTGTTCTTCGCAAATGCGAAGAGTCTCACGCATTCGCGAAGAAAGAATTGAGCTGGGGACCTTTTTTTCTACGCGTTCGCGATAGGGAATTTGTGTTCGCGTAGTGTTGGGCAGTGGTGCTTCGCGTTCACAATCGCCTGGTCACGTTTGCGTAAGAGAAGCTGGCGTGGTAAGGGAATTTGGTTTGCGCGTTCACAAATGTGCAGCTGCGTTTGCGATGGGCAGGCTGGTGAAGCTTCGCATTCGCGGGCCCTGTCTCGCGTTCATGTAGAGAAACTGGGGAGCAGAAGCTGGTAGTGCTTCGCGAACGGGAGGGACTTGCCACATTCGCGAAGAAGGTCGGGCTTGGCAGTGTTATTTTAAAATCGGGGGTTTGGCTCATTTTTACTTTATTCTTCCATGGGAGCCGACTTTGGAGCGATTTTTAGAGCGCCATTTTCATCATCAACCATGAGGTATGCGATTTCTGCGCACTGTGAGTCAAATACTCGAATTTAGGCTTGTAAATTCAAGAATTTAAGTGGAAAATGTGGGATTTTGGTAGAAGACATAGAAATGATATTTTTAAATTTTGACCACAAAATTGGACATGGAATTAGAAAAAAATTATATGTTTGAGTTTGGGATGTTATGGGTAATGATTATCTTCAAGAATTTTTGAAATCTGGGCACGTGGGCCCGAGGGTTGACTTTGTTGACTTTTCGAGCGGAGTTGGAAATTGCTATAAATTAATTAATTATGAGTGTTGGAGTATATTTTTATTAGTTTGCATGTTGTTTGACTAGTTTTGGATCGTTTGGCTTTGACTTGAGGAGTTAGAGAGGCATTGGAGCCGGTTATTGGCACTTCGGACCGAGGTAAGTCTCCCATCTAACTTTGTGAGGGAAAAACTACCACCTAGGTACTAACATTGTTATGTGCTACTAGTTGTGGGTGCTATCTGCGCACGAGGTGATGAGAGTCCGTACGTAGCTAAAAGCATATTTATGTACAGGTAGACTTAGGACTTTATCATGTAATATTTAAATTATTTGAACTCATTTTTTTGCTAGCTTATTTAAATGAATTTATAATTGAGATTGATTTGGGAATATATATTAGGCCGAGCTTTATCACCCTGAGTTGTTTGGCGAGATATTTGATAAACGGTAAAATTCATGTTTACTTTATGCTCCTACACGTGTGTTGTAAGTACGTGGCTCGTAATTCGATGAGTTTCTTCATTTCCTATGGATTGGGCCGAACGCCTCGGCAGTATATTAAGATGCATCTCTGGTTCGTGCCGGCCGACCCTCGGCAATGTTCATACCACTCTAAATTGGGTCGTACGACCTCGACATAATCGTAGATGATACCGCTAGCAGTCCGAATATTCATGAGATTTTCCTTTTATTGAGGCCTAAGCATTTATATGGTATTTCTTATCCGTTTTAGAATACAGTTGGTATTTCTGATATGTTGAGATAGTATATGATATTCGAGAGATTTATATTGTCAAAAGAAATGTTGGAGAATTATGTGAGTTACAGCTCTTACCTCATGGTTACTGTTGTGTTTCATACTTGTTCATAATCTATTATATTGTTTCATTGGAGCATTAGTAAGAGTCGATGTCGGTCCCTCGTCACTACTTCTCGGTGTTAGGCTAGATATTTACTAGGCAGGTATTGATTTACGTACTCATGCTGCACTTCTGCACTAAATGTGCAGGATCTGACAGGTACATATGATGGTCATTGGGCGCGTAGGCGCAACTGCTGAGGGGACTTCATGGTGAGCTGCACTCCATCATACGACTTGCAGCACATAGAGTCTCCATCATAATTATTTACTTTATCCTGCCTATCTTGTATTCCAGACAGATGGTGTATTGTGATCGCACTTTCTAGTAGATGCTCATGCACTCGTGACACCGGATTTTGGGATATTCTAGAATTTATTTATGATTTGCTTAACATCGACACAGTTTTACTTTGTATTTTATTTAAATTGTATGTATCTACGATTTTAACGCATTTATGTCTCTATCTAACAAGATTCATGATTTCAAAAAATAAAATGAACAATAAAGTTGGTAGTTCACTGTTGGCTTGTGTAACAGCGATGTTGGGCGACATCACGGTTTATAATGGGTTTTGGGTCATGAAATTTTTCTACCTTTACTATTTGTTTGAAATATAGTGAAATTATAAAAACTTTATACATAATATATTATTTAATTTGAAAAGCATTACGAATTTTGAAGCACTTTATCTTTTTTAAGTGGTAGATAAGAAAGTTTTAAGATATATATGTTAGTAACGTTCTGCAATGAATACTTAAGATGGTCCATTTAATTTGCATAAGTTGAATCTTCGCCTCCCCATTATAAAACTGCCATTGTTGAACATTGAATTGTCCAGCAACTGCTGTCCATTTTGTAACTACTGCAAGATATTCTTGATGGAAGAACACAATAAATAGTGCAGATCCCATAAAGGTCCCTAGGCACAAAATCTTTTAATCTCAATACCATCTAAGAGTGAGGTTTGAGGGCTTATGTGGTATATCTGTGGCTATTATACAAATTTTATGTGCTTTGACTATCCTGCCCTTTTGCTTACATCAACAATCATCACCAATTTGTCGTTCACGTTTCTTTTCACTCAACGGTGTACTCCTTCACGTGGACCCATGTCCCCAATTTTCTCTCACTGTATTCAACTAACAGTGCATTTCTATTGGCTAAAAAAATACTATACCGTAACTTGTTACTTTGCTTAATTATTTAAATCAAGGAACAAAAATTTAGACCAATTTTTGTTAAATATACTTTGGGTGGAGATGGTGGAAAGCCATGGGATGATGGAGTTTTCACTAGGATCAAACAGATAATCCTACCACAATTATGTCACGACCCTAAACCCAGACCCGGTTGTAATGGCGCCTCTCGTGAAGACAAGGCCAGCCGACACATACCCCAAATTAATTAACAGATATAAAGATTCATAATCAAGTCATTAATAATAATAAAACACAAAATAGAGTGAAAATACATCAACTGCGGACAAACAACCAACACAGCCCGACATCGGGGTGTCACCAGTCATGAGCATCTAATATAAGTCTAGGAATATGGAAAAGGGACTACACAGTCTATTACAAAATACGGTACAAGGGAAAGAAATAATGATAAGAGGGAGAAACACTGGGCTGCGAATGCCGAGCAGCTACCTAGTGGACTCCGAAAATCTGCTGGAAGATATCAACCCAAGCTAGCAGGACCTGAAGCGCCTGAATCTACACGCAGGGTGCAGGGAGTAAAGTGAGTACTCCAACTCAGTGAGTAATAACAATAAATGAAGACTGAGCGATAAGAAATCACGTAAAAACACAACAACATACTATAAAGAGGTAGAGTAAAACCAATAAAGTGCAATAAAACAGTGAAATCTCATAAAACACCTTAGTTTAGTATAAGCTTCTTTAATACACCTTTTTAACAGTTAAACAAGTAAATGAAAGGCAGCTAGAAAAGATAAACACATAAAATCCTCCCCTCGGGCACAATGTCAACAGAATCAGCCCCTCGGGCAATAACATGGAACAACACCAGCCCCTCGGGTTATATCTCATATCACAATAGGTACCCGCGCTCACTGGGGGTGTACAGACTCCGGGAGGGGCCCCTTACGGCCCAAGCGCAATATCAAGCCATCTCGCGGCATAATCAATAGGCTCTCGGCCTCATATCAAGCCACCTCGTGGCGTACAACTCAGGCCCTCGGCCTCATAATCATAATCAGTACAATACTGTTGCGGCGTGCAGCCCGATCCCATAATAATCCTCTCAACATAGGCCCTCGGCCTTACTCAATCAAAAACCTCTAAAAGCCACTCGGGCACAGTAAAATATGATGCTCAGCCCAAAATATCATTTAAAGTGTTAAAAAAGAGTAAACATGGCTGAGTTATGAAAACAGTATAATATAGCATGACTGAGTGCAGATATAAAATCAAAACAGTGAGGAAATAGCAGTAAAAATCCCCTAAGGGTCCAAACAGTTGGCACGAGACTCAAATATGGCATTCAGCCCAAAGCATGATGGTAGCAAACAGTTTTCAATCAAATACGCGGTAAAAATAGTCATTCGGGATGGACTAAGTCACAATCCCCAACGGTGCACGACCCCACGCTCGTCATCTGGCGTGTGCGTCACCTCAACATAGCACAACGATGTGCAATCCGGGGTTTCATACCCTCAGGACAACATTTACAATCATTACTCACCTCAATCCGGTCCAAACTCTAGCTCGCAATGCCTTTGCCCCCTCGAATCGGCCTCCAGATGCTCCAAATCTAGCCAAAATCAGTACATAACCATCAAAATATACTAAGGGAACAAAGCCCACTCAAAAGTAATCAAAATACCACGCAGATCCCGAAATTAACCAAACCCAACCTCCGGGCCCACGTCTCAGAATTCGATAAATTTTACATCATTAGACTCCTTATCTCCCCACGAGTTCATACATATCAAAAGTACTAAAATCCGATCACAAATGACCCCTCAAACCTTGCTCAAAGGTCTCAAATTCTCAAGCCCTAGTTTCCCAATTTTTAACCCTTAATTCCCATTAATTGTTGGCCAAAACAGTAGAATAATGCCATAGGATCGATTACTAGGTTCAAAAATCTTACCTCCAGACGATATCCTTTGAATTCCTCTTTAAAATCTCCCAAAAAGCTCCAAAGCTGACTTAAAAATGGTGGAATAACCAAAAATTTGCGAAGGAAATCTTTTATACCTTCTGGCCCAGGCTTTTCGCACCTGCGGCCCATTCATCGCTCCTGCGCAACCGCTTCTGCGGTCATCACTTAAAGCCCTTTCCGCACCTGCGACCAGACATCCGCTTCTGCAGTCCCGCAGGTGCGGTTCATATCTCGCATCTGCAGTTTTTCACTTACTTGCCTTTGGCCATATCTGTGGCTCCTAACTCGCTTCTGCGAGACCGCACCTGCGGTCCCCTAGCCGCATGTGCCGTTATGACAGCAATGGGAAAGACTTCAGCTATCACAACCCAACTCAAATCTTCCGCCAACCATCCGAAATCACCCCGAGGCCCCCGGGACCTCAACCAAAAGCACCAACAAGTCCTATACCCCTATCCAAATTTATGCAGATCTTCAAAACACCTCAAACAACATCGAATCAACCAAAGCACATCGGATTCAAGCCTAAGGTTCTCAAAATCTTCCGAATTACGCTTTTGATCAAAAATTCTATCAAACCACGTCTGAATGACCTGAAAGTTTGCACACACATCCCAAATGACACAACGAACCTACTGCAACTCCCGGAATTCCATTCCGACCCCTATATCAAAATCTCACCTATCAACCGGAAAACGCCAAAAGTCCACTTTCGCCAATTCAAGCCTAAATCTATTACGGACCTCCAAAACATATTCCGATCACGCTCCTAAGTCCCAAATCACCTCCCGAAGCTATCCGAACCATCGAAACTCACATCTGAGCCCTTTAACACATAAGTCAACATCCGGTTGACTTTTCCAACTTAAGCTTACTCAAAAGAGACTAAGTGTCTCAAACCTTACCAATACCTCTCCGAACCCGAGCCAACCAACCCGATAACACAAAATACAGCTGGACAAGGCAATAAGAAGCAGCAATAGGGGAAACGGAGCGGTAACTTATGAAACGACCGGCCGGGTCGTTACATCCTCCCCCTCTTAAACAAATGTTCGTCCTCGAACGGGTCAAGAAACATACCTGAAGCCTCGAACAGGTGAGGATATCTGCTCCGCATCTCCTGCTTAGTATCCTAGGTAGCCGCCTCCACGGGCCGACCTCTCCACTGCACTTTTACTGAAGCTATATCCTTTGATCTCAACTTTCGAACCTGACGCTCCAAAATAGTTATTAGCTCCACATCATAAGTCAAATCACCATCTAACTGAACCGTGCTGAAATCCAGAACATGAGACGGATCCCCAATATACTTTCGAAGCATAGAAACATGAAATACCGGATGCACACTCGACAAGCTGGGTTGCAAAGCAAGCTCATAAGCCACCTCCCCAATCCTCCGAAGTACCTCAAAAGGCCCAATGAATCGAGGACTCAATTTACCTTTCTTCCCAATTCTCATAACACCCTTCATGGGTGAAACCTTCAACAGAACCTTCTCACCAACCATGTAGGACACATCCCGAACCTTCCTGTCAGCATAACTCTTTTGTCTCGACTACGCTGTACGAAGCCTTTCCTGAATCACCTTTACCTTATCTAAAGCATCCTGCACCAAGTCTGTCCCCAATAGCCTAGCCTCGCCCGGCTCAAACCAACCAACTGGAGATCTACACTGCCTCCCATACAAAGCCTTATATGGAGCCATCTGAATACTCGACTGGTAGTTGTTGTTATAAGCAAACTTTGCAAGCGGTAGAAACTGATCCCATGACCCTCCAAAATCAATGACACAAGCGCGCAACATGTCCTCCAATATCTGAATAGTGCACTCGGACTGCCCGTCCGTCTGAGGGTGAAAAGCTTTGCTCAACTCAACCTGAGTACCCAACTCTCGCTGCACAGACCTCCAAAACTGTGAAGTAAACTGAGTGCCCCTATCTGAAATGATAGAAACCGGGACACAATGCAAACGAACAATCTCCCGAATATAGATCTCTTCCAACCGTTCTGAGGAATAAGTAGTACACACAGGAATGAAGTGCGCGGACTTGGTCAGCCGATCCACAATCACCCAAATAGCATCGAACTTCTTCAAAGTCCATGGGAGCCCAACTACAAAGTCCATGGTGATCCGCTCCCACTTCCACTCTGGAATATCCATCCACTGAAGCAAGCCACCCGGTCTCTGATGCTCATATTTCACCTGCTGACAATTGAGACACCGAGCTACAAATCCCACAATGTCCTTCTTTATTCTCTTCCACCAATAATGCTGTCTCAGATCCTGATACATCTTCGCGGCACCTGGATGAATGGAATACCGCGAGCTATGGGTCTCCTCTAGAATCAACTCCCGAAGCCCATCTACATTAAACACACATATCCGGCACTGCATCCTCAACACCCCATCATCACCAATGGTCACATCTCTGGCATCATCGTGCTGAACTCAGTCCTTAAGGACAAGCAAATGAGTATCATCATACTGGCGCTCTCTGATGCGATCATATAAAGAAGACCGAGAAATCACACAAGCCAATACCCGACTGGGCTCCGAAATATCTAACCTTACGAACCGATTGGCCAAGGCCTGAACATCAACTGCAAGAGGTCTCTCCCCAACTGGAATATATGCCAAACTCCCCATACTCACCGCCTTTAGCAACTCCAACCACCTCGGCCACCACATTAGCAACTCCAACCACCTCTGCTGCCTCAAATTGAGATCCTTGTGCTTGAACAAGTGCTGGAGGCTACGATAATTAGTAAACACCTCACAAGACACACCATACAAATAATGCCTCCAAATCTTCAACGTGTGAACAATGGCAGCCAACTCCAAATCATGAACAGGGTAGTTCTTCTCATGAGGCTTCATCTGACGAGAAGCATAAGCAATAATTCTACCCTCCTGCATCAATACACACCTAATACCAACTCTCGAAGCGTCACAATACACGGTATAAGAACCTGAAGTTGATGGCAATACTAACACTGGAGTTGTGGTCAAGGCAGTCTTGAGCTTCTGAAAGCTCTCCTCACACTCATCCGACCACACAAATGGAGCACCTTCTGAGTCAACTTGGTCAAGGACGATGTGATAGATGAAAATCCCTGAACAAACCGGCGATAATAACCCGCCAAACCAAGAAAATTACGAATCTCTATGGCTAAGGACGGTCTGGGCCAACTCTGAACCGCCTCTATCTTCTTCGGATCAACCTGAATACCCTTACTGGACACCACCTGCCCCAAGAATGCCACGGAACTGAGCCAAAACTCACACTTGGAGAACTTTGCATAAAACTTCTTCTCCCTCAATCTCTGCAACACAACTCTCAAATGTGCCGCGTGCACCTCCTGACTACGCGAATACACCAGAATATCATCAATGAAAACTATGACAAACAAGTCGAGATATGGCCGGAACATGTTGTTCATCAAATGCATGAACGTTGCTGGGGCATTGGTCAGCCCAAAAGACATCACAAGGAACTCATAATGACCATATCTGGTCCTGAAAGTTGTCTTAAGAATATCCGAGTCCCTGATCTTCAGCTGGTGATAACATGAGCGGAGATCAATCTTGGAGAACACTCTCGCTCCCTGAAGTTGGTCAAACAAATCATCTATACGAGGCAAAGGATACTTGTTCTTAATTGTTACTTTGTTTAACTCCCTGTAATCAATGCACATCCTCATATTGCCATCCTTCTTCTTTACAAATAGAACCGGCGCACCCCAAGGTGACACACTAGGCTGAATGAACCCCTTGTCAAGGAGTTCCTGAAGCTGCTCCTTTAACTCCTTCAACTCCGCTGGTGCCATACGATATGGTGGAATAGAAATGGGATGAGTGCCCGGCACCAGATCAATACCAAAATCAATATCCCTGTCCGGTGGCATGCCCGGCAGGTCTGCAGGTTACACATCGGGAAAATCCCTCACAACAGGAACAGAATCAAAACTGGGAGTCTCTACACCGACATCCCTCATAAATGCTAAGTATGAAAGACAACCCTTCCCAACCATACGATGGGCCTTCAAGAAAGAAATCACCCTACTGGGGACATAATCGGTCGAACCTCGTCACTCAATCCGTGGCACAACCGGCATAGCCAAAGTCACTGTCTTAGCATGACAGTCCAAAATAGCACGACACGGAGATAGCCAATCCATGCCCAATATAACATCGAAGTCTACCATACTAAACAACAATAGATCCACTCGGGTCTCCAGACCCCTAATAGTCACCACACATGACCGGTACACATGGTCTACCATAACAGTATCGCCCACCGGAGTAGATACATAAATAGGTGAAACAAGGGACTCATGAGGCGTATCCAAATAACGAGAAAAGTATGATGACACATAAGAATAAGTGGAACCGGGATCAAATAATAAAGAGGCATCTCTGCGGCAGACTAAAACAATACCTGTAATAATAGCATCAGAAGCAATAGCATCGGGTCTAGCTGGAAGTGCATAAAAATAGGCCTGACCGCTACCTTATAGACCTCCCCCTCTAGGGCGACCCCTAGCTGAGTGACCTCCACCCCCAGCTGGCTGGGTGGGTGGTGGTGAAGTAACTGGCACTGAAGCCGATGGCTGACCCCTCTGTTGAGATGAACCCCCAAGACGACAAGGACACTGCCTCCACATATGACCCATCTCTCCACACTCATAGCAACTCTCGGGTGCTGGAGACGGGGACTGAAGGGAACCCCTAGCACCAGAATGACTAGCAGATACACCTAGCATAGAAGAGCCCTAAACGGAGCACAGGATGAACTCTGAGCTAGAAGGGCACTAAGTGATGATTGGCCCTGATAAGAACTGTGAGAACCATGACCCGATGACGCCCCACGATAACCTGGGCGAGCTGGCTGAGCATGCCTGAATGGACGGCCTCTATAGTGCTGAAACTGACCTCTCGAAGGAGCACCACCATAACTACCAGATCCCCGAGGCCTCTTGGCCTCCCTCTCATCTCGCTCTTGGCGACGAACTGACTCAATCTCACGAGCAATGTCTACAACCTCCTCAAAAGTAGCACCAGACACCCTCTCCCTGGTCATGAGAATACAAAGCTGATAAGTGAGGCTATCAACGAACCTCCTAATCCTCTCTCTCTCTCTGTAGGAACCAACCAAACAGCATGACGATCTAACTCTGAGAACCTCATCTCATACCGCGTCATAGTCATCTTTCCCTGACGCAACCACTCAAACTGCCTGCGCAGCTCCTCTCTGCGAGACTGTGGCACATACTTCTCCAAAAAGAGAAGGGAGAACTGCTTCCAGGTAAGGGGTGCTACACCAACAGGCATACGCCTCTCATACGCCTCCCACCAAGTGAAGGCAGCTCCAGAAAACTGAAAAGTAGTGAAAGCGACCCCGCTGGTCTCTAGAATACCCGCTGTACGAAGAATCCGCTAACACTTGTCCAAGAAGCTCTAGGCATCCTCGCCCTCTGCACCACTAAAAGTCGGAGGCTGAAGTCTACCAAACCTCTCCAACCTGCGCTGCTCGTCCTCTGGCATGGCAGGAGCTACATAGTCCTGATCAGCTGCAACCGGCTGGGCTGGATGTGCCCCCAGTGTCTGAAGTCCCTGCACGACCTGCTCAGGTGTGCGGCGGCGGGAGTCTGAGTTATGGGTGTTAATCGGGCCGGGCTGACCCGTTTTTAACACACTTCAACCCGGTTCAGCCCGGTACTGTTCCTTATTGTGCGGGCTGGGACGGGTTGGTTGGGGGCGGGTTTTGGACGAACACGTTCTGCTTAACGGTGCACCAAACCCGTGTAGCCCGTGACCTGTTAACGGGTTGTTAACGGGCTGCAGCCCGTTAGGAGCCCCGTTACTGTTGCTGATTTTTTTTATTAATTGGACCGTTGCCAACGGTCAAATTGAGAAATGACCATTGGGGCCAGATTTTGCAAAAATGGTCATTTCGGCCTCCCCCATTAAAAATATAGCCCTCCCACCCCTAATAATTGAAAAATTATATTTTTAACCTTTTAAAATCTATAAATAGCCCCCCTTCTTCTTCATTTTTTCTCACAATTCACTCTCTTACTACTCTAATTCTCTCTCAAGTCTCAATTCTCTCTTGATATTATAGTTCTTAAATTCTCAAATCTCAAATTCTCAATTATTTATTATTTCAAGTTTCATCAATTATTTTTAGCCATTACAAAATTATTATTATAAAATATCAAGTATTCAAGTGAAGTGTGGTATCAAGCATAAACTATCAAGTTTCGGTCTATCAATTGAAGTTTGATTTTTGATATCAAAAATTCAAAATTAGTGCGGCATCCGGAATCCCGGTACACTCGTTCCATCTCTTTCTCTTATTTGGTGTACACTTATTTTATTATTTAGAATTCTTAATTTAATTTACATAATGGATTTACTCAGAGCGGCCGAAAAAACGTGCACTAGTAGAGGTGGTAGTAAGAAAACTTCCAAAGATCAAGAGGTGGTGTTGGTTCTTCTAGTAGCTTTACACATATTTCTGAAAGTTCACCTGAAAATTTAAATGTAGATTATGAGCGAATGCAAGAAATTTTTGGTATAGATGATGATTTAGATGATATGTTAGATGATATTCAATCACCCGATAATCTGGAAACACCACCACCTATACCTGGTAATGCTAGTCAAACTCAAAATATTAGGGGTGGAACAAGTAGGCCTCCTCTCCCTATTAAGAAGAATCGACGATTAAGAAGTAAGTGTTGGATGTTTTTTGAAAGACTAGAAGATCAAAAAAATTATGTAAAATGTAAAACTTATAGTGAACATTATAAACATGAGCCCGGTAAGGGAGGGGAAACAGGTCAACTTCGTAGGCATATGGAAGAGAAACACCCTCTTGATTGGGGAGTAGATGAGGCATCTGGGCAACAAAAACTTAACCCGAGTACTGGGGGTTATTTGGTAAATACGATAATAAGAAATATCGGGAAGAATTACCTAAAATGATTGTTTTAGGTTGTTTACCTTTTAGTTTGCTTCTTCACCGTATCTTGTTACTTATATTCAAAGAATTTATAACCCTATGTTTAAATGTATACATAGAAGTACTTGTAGAGCTGATATCTTTAGGCTTTTTGGACAATATCAGACATATATACGTTATTTGTTTGCAAGTCTTCCTTGTAAAGTTTCTCTTACTTCTGATGTTGGTCGTGCTGTAAATGGAAATGATTATTTGACTGTTACATGCCATTGGATAGATGATAATTTTTGTATGCAAAAATGTATTATTGCTTTTAAATATGATGAAGATCAAAGTCATACTGGTGCATTTATAAGTAATACTATCCATGAAGTTGCTATATTTTATAATCTTGCAGAAAAGTTTTGTGTATGTCATTTGACAATGCTTCTAACAACAATGCTGCTATTACAATATTAAAATTGCATCTACACCCACCACTTCCTGAAATATTTCATGTTAGATGTGCATGTCATATTTATAACTTGATTGTGAAGAGTGGCCTTGAATTATTTAGAGATGAAATTGCTTTAGTTAGGAGAGCTGTTGGTGTAATTCAAGGAAATAATAGAAGTGCTAGATTAAATGCATTTAAGGAAAAATATGTACACTATGGACTAAAACCAAGACTCATACTTGAAGAAATAGTTACTAGGTGGAAGTATACTTATTTGTTCTTAAGATGTTATTATAAATATAGAATGCCTATAACTGAAGATGCTAATTCTCATTGTACCTATCCTAGTCGTTTGTTAACATCTAGAACTTGGGATGTCATTCATGATGTTGTACAATTTTTACAAAAATTTTATGTGGCTACACTTGAGTTTTCTGGAGCTTATTATCCTACTATTGCAAATGGTTTAGTTCATATTGCTGAAATTTCTCTTTTACTACATAATTTGAAGAAGAAAGAAGGATATGCTACTGTTGTTGAATCTATGCTAGATAAGTTTAAAAAATATTTCTTCCCAATTCTCCATATTTACCTAATTGGTGTTATTTTTAACCCTACTGTCAAAATGATAAAGTGTCGCCAATTAATTAGAGCTTTATATACTTATATGGATATTGGACCAACTGAAACTCCTGATATTGACACTTGTATTTCTGAGCTACACACACATTTACAAACTTTATATAATTATTATGATAACATTGTTGATGCTTCTTCAGTTGTAGATACAAATATTCCTTCAACCAATCCTTCAACATCTGGAACAACTATGGATGATGATGATGGTGTTCAAGATTATCCGATTTGGTCTACACTAGGAGAGCATCAACAAACCAGTAGCAGGAATATTGATGAACTCCAATTCTACTTGCAAAAGTCACCAGAGCCCCTCACAAAGGACTTTCTACCGCTGGGTTGGTGGAAGAGCAACTCAAATCAATTTCTATTCTTTCGTCCATGGCTCGAGACGTGCTAAATGTGCCAATTTCAACAGTCGCATCAGAGAGCGCATTTAGCCAAGCAAGGCAACAGCTAGGAGATACCTGTCATTCATTAGACAGCAACACTTCGGAAATTCTAGTGTGCTTCAGAGATTGGATAAGATCAGAACAGCGAAATCAAGGGCGTGCCGAGGTAGACGAAGAGGAGGACCAAGAAATTGGAGATATAATGGTTTATGGTTCTGATTCAACCAATGCCGGAAACCTAGACCTCATGTTGACATGGAAGAACTTACAAAAATGATGCAAAATATGTGATGTACTATTTCTTATTTTTTATAGTTGTTGTAAACTTTTAATTTGCAAGTTCAAAAATAAAAAAATCAAAAAAGAACTTGCAAATTAATTTGAAGTATTAAAAATATAAAATGAAAGCCTTCGGAGTTTGTTCTTTACATATTGCCTATTGGTCTTATTAAATAATTTTTTGTAGCCACTTACTTTCAAATTTCAATTTTATAACTTTAAAATACAAATTTCAAATTTAAAACTTTAAACTTTAAACTTCAAAGATTAATTCTAAGTCTTAAAAGTCTGCAAATACTTAAGTATCGATAACATTGAATAAGAAAAATAAAATTTAATTTATAAAAAAAATAGTAGCCCGGCCCGCCCGAATCCGTTTTGCCCAAACCCGAACGGGCCCTAAATAACCCGAAATTTCCCAACCCGCCCCCAGCCTGTTATCCCGGCCCGCTAAACAGTCCGCCCGATAACCGAACGGGCTGGAGTTTTTCCCGTTCAACCCGTCCCAGCCCGCCCGATAAACAAGTATAGTCTGAGTGCCTCCCCCGGCCTGAGAAGTAGCTGCGGCTGTACTAACTAAGACCGCCCGAGCTAGGCCAGTGCATACTGATAGAATCTGAGCCAAGGCCTCCTGAAGACCCGGAATCACAATGGGCACAGCTGGTGCCTGAGCTGGTGCTACTGGAGCGTCCACAACCGGAACCTGATCCTGAACTGGGGCGGCTAGTGGGTCTGTAGGTGCTGCCCTAGCTGCTGTGCGGGCCACACCTCTGCCCCTACCATAGCCTCGACCGCGTCCTCGGCCTCTAGTGGCCATAGCTGGTGGTACTGGTGGTCATCCATCCTGACCGGTCGCTCGTTTCCTCAACATCTGTGAGAGAATAGAATAACAGAAGTTTAGTACTCGGATCAACAGATTCGCACAACAAGAATTTCAAGAATATGAAGTTTTTCCTAAGGTTCTGCAGCCTCTCGAGGATAAATACAGACGTCCCTGTACCGATCCGCGAGACTCTACTAAACCTACTCATGACTCCTGAGACCTATGTAACCTAGTCTCTAATACCAACTTGTCACGACCCTAAACCCAGACCCGGTCGTGATGGCGCCTCTCGTGAAGACAAGGCCAGCCGACACATACCCCAAATTAATTAACAGATATAAAGATTCATAATCAAGTCATTAATAACGATAAAACCCAAAATAGAGTGAAAATACATCAACTGCGGAAAAACAACCAACATAGCCCGACATCGGGGTACCACCAGTCATGAGCAATCTAATATAAGTCTAGGAATATGGAAAAGTGTCACGCCCCAAAATCGAGGGACGTGATCGGCGCTCGACCGGGTAGCCCCAATCAAGCGGACCTGGGTGCCTTTCCTATCCCACGTGTTACCTCGTGTTTTCATTACTCATTAATCAAAAGGAATTGCCGTTATAATTAAAACACCTTTTTACGAAATATACAATAACAACATGGTTACATAGCGCGGTTTACAACTTACATCGCCTAACATACCAAAATACATATTACATAAGTTCGTAACCCACATTTACTATCTACGGAGCCTCTAAAGATACACAGGATAGTACAGTACTTGCCGGGAACAAGGCTCCGGCTATACCTTACACAAAAACCAAAATAAGACTCCGGAATAAAAGCGGCATGAGCCACGCAGGGCCTCGAGAGGAAAGGGGCTCACCAATACAGCTGACGGAAGATGAGGGGAGCTACGGTCGGTGGACTGGAGTACCTGCTATGGATCCACCTACAATCATAACACGAATGTAGCGCCCCCGGCAAAAGGGACGTCAGTACATTTGAATTGTACTGGTATGTATGAACAAACTTTGCCCTAAGCAAACTCAATCCATACACAAGTAACAAGTAATAATGGAATCAACAATCAAATACACATGAAAGGAAACAATCAAGCCAAACAAATTTACAATCTCTCCATTTCCCCTTCAACATTTCTCACATCAATGATTTCACAACTTTCTCATATTTTTCATTTCAATAGTGATTTTGATCACTTTCCACCCTTATTACCTCGGCCACCCTTATCACCACAACCCACACCTTATTACTTCGTGTTGCGGCGCGCAACCCGATCCCACCGAACAATCACAATTCATAAACAACACAACAACAACAACTCTTCACAAAGAACAACAACAACAATTCTCAAGAAATAACAACAACAATTCACAAAGAATTTCCATAACCAACAATACCATTTCCATCATATTCAACAACTCGTATGCATTTTTATGTCACAACAATAATTGCCCACGACAAGCCATATATGTTATTACCACAGTTGTTCCAATTGCATCATTTACGATTTCCTTCCATTACTTGTTTCTCAGCTCTTGCCACATAGCACTTTCACAATCACACATTCGGTTTATTGCCAATTACTTACACCATTATATCGGGAGACTTAACCACGAACACTCAAATCATACCAATCACAAGAATTTCACACATAATCCTCGTAGATATCACATACCAAATATTCGTACACCAAACAAGGTGATTTTACAAAGGTCAAAGTTAGCCATACATACCTGGAGCCGAATTCACTTTTAATTCCTACTTCCAACTTCACCAAAAAGCCTAGCAACGTCAATCTAGTGCACAAATTAACACATAATTCTTAGAATTAAAGTTCCCAATCACTACCCGAACACATTTAGATTATCAACCCTCCTTTGTACAATCCTTTACTCCTACCCAGTCCCTCTTACCAGATTTTAGGTTTAAAAAGACATGTATGAATGTTTCAACCTCTACTATCAAGAATCAATGCATGAGANTGAAGAATGGCCCTAGTGTGAACTGTGGGAACCATGCCTTGATGATGCTCCTCAATAACCTGGGCGATCAGACTGACCCTGACGGAACTGTCGGCCTCTACCGTGCTGGAACTGGCCCCTCGAAGGGCCACCAATGTAACTACCAGATCCTCGAGGCCTCTTGGCCACCCTCTCCTCTCGCTCCTGGCGACGGATAGACTCAATCTCACTGGAAATATCCACAACCTCCTTGAAGGTAGCACCAGTCACCCTCTCCCTGGTCACAAGAATACGGAGCTGATATGTAAGACCATCGACAAACCTCCTGATCCTCTCTCGATCTGTCGGAACCAACCAGATGGCATGATGAGCTAACTCAGAGAATCTCAACTCATATTGGGACACGGTTATGTCTCCCTAACGCAACCACTCAAACTGTCTACGCAGCTCCTCCCTGCGAGACTGCGGTACATTCTTCCCCAAAAAGAGGACGGAGAACTGCTGCCAGGAGAGAGGTGTTGCACCAACGGGCCTACGTCTCTCAAAATCCTCCCACCAGGTGAATGCAGGTCCTGAAAACTGATAAGTGGTGAAGGTGACCCCACTGATCTCCAAGATACCGGCTGTACGAAGCATCCTCTGACACTTGTCTAGAAAGCCCTAGGAATCCTTGCCCTCTGCTCCACTGAAGGTCGGAGGCTGAAGTCTCCCAAATCTCTCCAACCTATGCTACTCATCCTCTGGAATAACAGGAACAACATAGTCCTGAGCAGCTGCGACCGGCTGGACTGGATGTACCCCCGGCGTCTGAAGCCCCTGCACGACCTGCTCAGGCGTGCGGGCGGCGGGAGTCTGACTGCCTCCCCCAGCCTGCGAAGTAGCTGCGGCTATAGTGGCTGAAACCGTCTGAGCTAGGCCAGTGCAAACTGATAAGATCTGAGCCAAGGCCTCCTGAAGACCTAGAATCACGATAGGCACAGTTGGTGCCTGAGCTGGTGCTGCTGGAGGGTCCATAGCTTGGTCCTGAACTAGGGCAGCTAGTGGATCAACAGGTGCTGCCCTCGCTGCTCTGCCTCTGCCATGACTACGTCCACGTCCACGGCCTCTGGTGGCCTAAGCTGGTAGCACTGGTGGTCGTCCACCTCATCCGGTAGCTCGTGTCCTCACCATCTGTGAGAGAATAGAATAACAGAAGTTTAGTACTCGGACCAACAAGTTTGCACGATAAGAATTCCAAGAATATGAAGTTTTTTCCTAAAGGTTCTTGTCACGCCCCAAACCGAGGGACATGACCGGCGCCCGACTGGGCAGCCCCAGTCAAACGCACCTGGGTGCCTTTCCTATCCCACGCGTTACCCCGTATTTTTCATTGTTCATTAATCACAGGAAATAGCCATTTATACTTAAAATACCTTTTTCACAAAACATACATGGTTACTTAATGAGGTTTACAACTTACGTCGCCCAACATACAAAATACATAATTACATAAGTTCGTAACCCACATTTACTGTCTACGGAGCCTCTAAGGATACAAAGGCTGATACAATACTTGCCGGTAACAAGGCTCCGGCTATACCTTACACAAATACCAAAACAAGACTTCCGGAATAAAAGCGGCATGAGCCACGCAGGGCCCCGAGAGGAAAGGGGCTCACCAATCCAGCTGACGAGAAGTGAAGGGGAGCTACGGTCGGTGGACTGGAGTACCTGCTATGGATCCACCTACAATCATAACACGAATGTAGCGCCCCCGGAAAAAGGGACGTCAGTACATTTGAATTGTACTGGTATGTATGAACAAACTTTGCCCCAAGTAAACTCAAACCATACAAAAGTAACAAGTAATAATGGAATCAACAATCAAATATACATGAAAGGAAACAATCAAGCCAAACAAGTTTACAATCTCTCCTTTTTCCCCTTCAACATTATCACATCAATGATTTCGCAATTTTCTCATATTTTCATTTCAATAGTGATTTCGATCACTTTCCACCCTTATTACCTCGGCCACCCTTATCACCACAACCCACACCTTATTACTTCGTGGTGCGGCGCGCAACCCGATCCCACCGAACAATCACAATTCACAAGAAACACAACAACAACAACAATTCACAAAGAACAACAACAACAATTCTCAAGAACTACAACAACAATTGTCAAGAACTACAACAACAATTCTCAAGGAATAACAACAACAATTCACAAAGAATTTCTATAACCCTCAATACCATTTCCATCATATTCAACAACTCATATGCATTTTATGTCACAACAATAATTGTCCACAAAAACCCTTTATGTTACTACCACAGTTGTTCCAATTGCATCATTTACGATTTCCTTCCATCATTTGTTTCTCAGCTCTTACCACATAACACTTTCACAATCACACATTTGGTTTATTGCCAATTACTTACACCATTATATCGGGAGAATTAACCACGAACACTCAAATCATACCAATCACAAAAATTTCACACATAATCCACGTAGATATCACATACCAAATATTCGTACACCAAACAAGGTGATTTTACAAAGGTCAAAGTTAGCCATACATACTTGGAGCCGAATTCCGTTTTAACTTCTATTTTCAATTCACCAAATAGTCTAGCAATGTCAATCTAGTGCACAAGTTAACACATATGACTTAGAATTGAAGTTCACAATTGCTACTCAAACTTATTTAGGTTATCAACCCTTCTTTGTACAATCCTTTACTCCTACCCAATTCCTTACTAGATTTTAGGTTTTAAAAGGCATGCATGTATGTTTTAACTTTGTTTTCAAGAATCATTGCATGAGAATCCCCCCTTTATGTTTAAACCTGAAATTCAATGAAAAAGGGTTGGGGATTTTTACCAGCAAGAATGGAAAAGAAGACAATTACTTGAAATTTCTCGGCCCGGATAGTTTTGAAGAATCAAATTTGATGAAGATGACTTTTTCTCTCAAGAACCCTCTCTTCCCTCTCTCTTATTTTGTTCAGAAAACTCGTTAAAATGAGGGGTTGGGGTGTTTTATTAAAAAGGAGGTCAGGTTTAAAATTTAGAAAAATAAGTACCCGAGTCAGATATGCGGTCGCACTTTGCGATCGCAGAGACGAAATGCGCTCCGCAAATGGACCGCAAAAGTGCTCCAAAAATTTGATCCTTCTGTTTGGGTTTGCGGCGGAAATGCGGTCCGCATACATGATTTGCGGTCGCATAATGCACCGCATTTTTGACCTCAAATTTGCCTGGCACCTGGACTCGTTTTGCGATGAAATGCGGCCACTGACTCATTATGCGGCAGAAATGCGGTTCGCATACTTGATTTGCGACCGCATTCTGGACCGCAAAATAACACTTTTCTGGAAAAACATGGTTCTTTGATTTTTAAATACTTAGATCTGTACACTGGGTCCAAACTGCGGCGAGCTTGCGAGCCGCGAAGAGTTTTACACATTCCCAACACATATTCGGACCCTGACCCTACGAGCTACTGGGTTTTGAGCACAAATATTTCACGGGGCCTTACATTCTCCCCCACTTAAAATCATTCGTCCTCGAATGAGGATTTTTAAAAATTAGTTGGTTTTGAAAACATGATATGCAGACTCCCAATTTCACTAACTCCCATATTTTAGAAAAATTTTGCCAGAGTTTCCTTTGTAATTTAGACATGTCTACCTGTTAGAGAGCCCCCGAAACACAATTCCAAGCACCATTACACAATTACAACTATCCTTACAGCTGGTATACAATTCATTACCTCAACAATTGCACATATTCAATCACTTGCTATATTTTGCACATAAATTAGTCACTTCAATGAGTCCCACATAATTTAATCGCTTCAACATGCTACATGCATATAAATAAACCATTACCAATCTACACTACCATTAGTTCTTTACTTATCACATGAGTTTTTATAAAACTTTCATTTACCAAAAAGAGGTTCACATGACTTAAACAATCACAACACATACAATTCTTCCACCACTAGAGGGATTTCAATATTAAAGCATTTAGGAAGAAAAGACGGGGTGTCTTTGCACCAATATGGACAGAATATCAGTTTGTTTAGAGATAAGAGTTCGCACAATTACTACTAGACTTGTTCAAACAGATGGGGGTATTTTTCCTTCATTTTATTTTCCGCTTCCCATGTGGCTTCCTCAACTCGTTGACTTCGCCATAATACTTTAACTGAGGCAACTTCCTTGTTTCTCAATTTACGGACTTGCCTATCAATAATAGCAACCGGAACCTCTTCATACGACAACTCTTCATTAACCTCGATAGTCTCGACTGGCACAATGGTTGATGGATCTCCAACCACCTTTTTTAATATGGACACATGGAACACCAGGTGCACTAATGACATTTCAGGAGGCAATTCCAGCCTATAAGCCACCTGCCCTATCCTTTGGGCGATCCGATACGACCCGACATACCTAGGACTCAACTTCCTCTTCTTCCCGAATCGCATGACTCCCTTCATAGGAGATACCCTCAAGAACACCCAATCATCAACTTGAAATTCCAATTCTCTTCGACGAACGTCCGTATAGGATTTCTGGCGACTCTGAGCAGTTTTCATCCTTTCCTGAATGACTTTAACTTTCTCCATAGCCTGGTGCACGAGATCCGGCCCCAACAATTCTGCTTCACCCATTTCAAACCATCCAATCGGAGACCTACACCTCCTTCCGTACAATGCCTCAAATGGGGCCATCTGAATGCTAGCATAAAAGCTGTTATTGTAAGCAAACTCTATAAGTGGCAAGTGATCATCCCAATTAGCCTTGAAATCCAAGACACAAGCCCGCAACATATCTTCAAGCATTTGAATAGTCCATTCTGCTTGACCGTCAGTCTGTGGGTGGAAAGGCATTCTAAGATTCACCTGAGTACCCAAACCTTGCTGAAATTTCATTCAAAAATTAGCTGTGAACTGGGCCCCTCGATCTGAGATAATAGAAAGTGGAGTTCCATGAAGCCTTACTATCTCCTTGATATACAACTTAGCATATTGTTCTGCAGTATCGGTGGACTTGCCTGGCAAGAAGTGAGCTGATTTGGTGAGTCGATCCACTATTACCCAAATTGAGTTGAATTTGCGCTGCGTGCGAGGTAACCCCACCACGAAATCCATATTGATAATTTCCCATTTCCACATTGGTATTTCCATAAGCTGAGTTAACCCACCGGGCCGCTGATGCTCAACTTTTACTTGCTGACAATACGGACATTTAGATACAAAGTCTGCCACACCCCTCTTCATATCGTTCCACCAATAAATTTCCTTGAGATCATGATACATTTTTGTAGAACCTGGGTGCATGGAATACCTGGAATTATGAGCCTTCGCCATTACCCTCTCCCGAAGTTTATCCATATCTGGAACACATAGCCTACCCTGACATCGCAATGCACCATCCTCGCCGCCGAGTGAAAATACGAAGTCTTGTTATTCAAAACTGCTTCCTACATCTGAGCCAATGCTGGATCAATAAACTGCTTTTCCTTGACTTCCGCTACAAGTGACGATTCTGCTCCATTATGCACCATAACACTCCCCTCGTTTGAGGCCGAAATGCAAACCCCTAGACTAGCCAATTGATAAATCTCCCGAGCCAAGGGCCTTTGATCCGCTCCCAAATGAGCCAAACTACCCATAGACTTCCGGCTGAGGGCGTCGGCCACCACATTCGCCTTCCCTGGATGGTACAAAATGTTCATATCATAGTCCTTGAGCAATTCTAACCACCGTCGCTGCCTTAAATTCAATTCCTTCTGCTTGAACAAATACTGGAGACTCTTGTGGTCTGAAAACACATCCACATGGACCCCATAAAGATAATGCCGCCATATTTTCAAAGCAAACACAACTGCCGCAAGCTCCAAATCATGCGTCGGATAATTCTTCTCGTGATTCTTGAGCTGCCTCGAAGCATACGCTATAACCTTCCCATGTTGCATCAACACACACCCCAAACCAACCCTGGAGGCATCGCAATAAACCACAAATCCTTCCGTGCCTTCCGGCAAGGTCAATATTGGTGCCGAGGTCAACCTTGACTTCAATTCCTGAAAACTTTTCTCACAAGCGTCGGACCATTGGAACTTAACTGCTTTCTGCGTCAACTTAGTCAATGGGGAGGCGAGGGTAGAGAATCCCTCCACAAACCTCCGATAATACC
Source organism: Nicotiana attenuata (assembly GCF_001879085.1). Lineage (NCBI taxonomy): Eukaryota > Viridiplantae > Streptophyta > Magnoliopsida > Solanales > Solanaceae > Nicotiana > Nicotiana attenuata. The sequence goes on from NW_017670482.1 coordinate 368,196, forward strand.
CTGCTAAACCCAAGAAGCTACGAATCTCCGTCGGGGTCGTGGGTCTAGGCCAATCTTTCACTGCTGCAATCTTCTGGGGGTCTACCTGAATCCCTTCACTAGAAACAACATGACCCAAAAAGGCAACGGACTCCAACCAAAACTCACATTTCGAAAATTTAGCATACAACTGGTGCTGATGAAGAGTCTGCAAAACTGCCCTGAGGTGACCGGCATGATCCTCCCGGCTCCGCGAATAAACAAGGATGTCGTCAATGAAAACAATCATGAAGGAGTCTAAAAATGGCTTGAAGACCCGATTCATAAGATCCATAAAAGCTGCCGGGGCGTTGGTTAGCCCAAAAGACATGACCAAGAACTCAAAGTGACCATAGCGGGTTCTGAAAGCGGTCTTGGGAATATCCTGCTCCCTAATCTTCAATTGGTGATACCCAGACTGTAGATCAATTTTGGAGAAGAACCTTGCACCTTGCAATTGGTCGAACAAGTCATCTATCCGAGGCAAGGGATATTTATTCTTGATGGTGACTTTGTTGAGCTGCCGATAATCAATACACATCCGGAGCGACCCATCCTTCTTTATGACAAAGAGAACTGGAGCACCCCACGGCGACACACTCATCCGTATAAACCCCTTTTCTAATAAATCCTTCAGCTGCTCCTTTAACTCCCTTAACTCTGCTGGAGCCATTCTGTACGGTGGAATAGATATTGGCTGCGTATCTGGCAATACATCAATCCCGAAATCAATCTCCTTATCTGGCGGAATCCCTGGAAGCTCGTCCGGAAACACTTCAAGAAACTCATTCACGACTGGCACGGACTCGGGGGTAGACACTTCTGAAGTGGTGTCCGCCACCCGGGCCAAATGATAGATACACCCCTTCTTGATCATCTTCGACGCCTTAAGGTAGGAAATAAACCTACCCTTCGGCACCACACCATTCCCCTTCCACTCAATAACTGGCTCATTAGGGAACTCGAGTCTCATGACTCTCGTTCGGCAGTCAAGTTTAGCAAAGCACGAATAAAGCCAGTCCATACCCATAATCACATCAAAATCCACCATTCCAAGCTCGATAAGATCGGCCGTGGTAACACGACCACATACCGTGACAACACAATTCCTATAAACTCGCGAAGCTATGATAGAATCACCAACCGGAGTCGGTACGGAGAACGGCTCATGAAGTTGTTCGGGTTCTATCCCAAAACTTGAAGCAATGAATGGGGTGACATAAGACAAAGAGGATCCCGGATCAATAAGACAATAACAATCAATGGCCTGAACAGACAAGATACCTGTGACTACATCTGGAGAAGCCCCTACACTCTGGCGACCGCTCAAAGCATAAAACCGGCTGGGTCCACCTCTACCACGAGCTCCACCCCTAACTGCACCACGCCCTGCTGGGGCTGGAGGACGCACAGATGATGTGGCGACTGAAGAACCGGATGACTGAGCAAATCCCCTACCCACGCCCTGACTGGGCACACGACAGTCCCGCTGGATATGACCTCTCGCCCCGCATCTAAAACACACCGAAATATCCAAATAACAAGTCTCTGTATGGAATCTCCCACACTTGGGGCATGGAGCCCTCCCCTGCTGCTGTGATCTCCCTCCCGAACGGCCGGACTGATGGGATCTCCTACTGCCTGAACCTGGTCTCAAGTGACTGCTCTGCTGATAACTGTGTACAGATGGTGGTGCGCTCGCTGAGGAATGAGCATATGACTGGGATGGCCCTGGTGGCCCTCTCCCCTGAGCTGGTCTCCCTGAGTGACCCACTGATCGGGCCCTGCTGCTACTCTCCCTTTCTGCCCGTATCTTCAACTTTCTAGCCTCTGTGGCCTGAGCGAATCCCACAATCTTTCCATAATTCATATCCGAGTGTAAGGCCGTTGTGGCAGCCTCATTCACCACCAAAGGACTAAGGCCCTAAACGAATCGCCGAACTCGAGCATCCATGGTCGACACTAACTAAGGAGCGTACTTGGACAATCTCACAAACTCCATGTGGTACTCCCAAACACTGATACTGCCCTGCTTGAGGACCTCAAACTCAGTGGCACGGGCTGCTATCGTCTCAGCAGGCAAGAAATGGTCCATGAATGCATCTACAAACTCATCCCATCTAGCCGGAGGTCTTCCCTCCCCACGGGAATCCTCCCACATCTCGAACCACGAATACGCCGCTCCCCTCAACCTGTATGAAGCCAACTCAACTCCCTCTATCTCTGAAGCCTTCATCACTCGAAGGGTCTTATACATTTCATCCTGTGGCCATAGCTGGTGGTACTGGTGGTCATCCATCCTGACCGGTCGCTCGTGTCCTCACCATCTGTGAGAGAATAGAATAACAGAAGTTTAGTACTCGGATCAACAGATTCGCACAACAAGAATTTCAAGAATATGAAGTTTTTCCTAAAGGTTCTGCAGCCTCTCGAGGATAAATACAGACGTCCCTGTACCGATCCGCGAGACTCTACTAAACCTACTCATGACTCGTGAGACCTATGTAACCTAGTCTCTAATACCAACTTGTCACGACCCTAAACCCAGACCCGGTCGTGATGGCGCCTCTCGTGAAGACAAGGCCAGCCGACACATACCCCAAATTAATTAATAGATATAAAGATTCATAATCAAGTCATTAATAATGATAAAACCCAAAATAGAGTGAAAATACATCAACTGCGGAAAAACAACCAACATAGCCCGACATCGGGGTACCACCAGTCATGAGCATCTAATATAAGTCTAGGAATATGGAAAAGTGTCACGCCCCAAAATCGAGGGACGTGATCGGCGCTCGACCGGGTAGCCCCAGTCAAGCGGACCTGGGTGCCTTTCCTATCCCACGTGTTACCTCGTGTTTTCATTACTCATTAATCAAAAGGAATTGTCATTATAATTAAAACACCTTTTTACGAAATATACAATAACAACATGGTTACATAGCGCGGTTTACAACTTACATCGCCTAACATACCAAAATGCATATTACATAAGTTCGTAACCCACATTTACTATCTACGGAGCCTCTAAAGATACACAGGATAGTACAGTACTTGCCGGGAACAAGGCTCCAGCTATACCTTACACAAAAACCAAAATAAGACTCCGGAATAAAAGCGGCATGAGCCACGCAGGGCCTCGAGAGGAAAGGGGCTCACCAATACAGCTGACGGAAGATGAGAGGAGCTACGGTCGGTGGACTGGAGTACCTGCTATGGATCCACCTACAATCATAACACGAATGTAGCGCCCCCCGGTACTGGTATGTATGAACAAAATTTGCCCTAAGCAAACTCAATCCATACACAAGTAACAAGTAATAATGGAATCGACAATCAAATACACATGAAAGGAAACAATCAAGCCAAACAAATTTACAATCTCTCCATTTCCCCTTCAACATTTCTCACATCAATGATTTCACAACTTTCTCATATTTTTCATTTCAATAGTGATTTCGATCACTTTCCACCCTTATTACCTCGGCCACCCTTATCACCACAACCCACACCTTATTACTTCGTGTTGCGGCGCGCAACCTGATCCCACCGAACAATCACAATTCACAAACAACACAACAACAACTCTTCACAAAGAACAACAACAACAATTCTCAAGAGATAACAACAACAATTCACAAAGAATTTCCATAACCAACAATACCATTTCCATCATATTCAACAACTCGTATGCATTTTTATGTCACAACAATAATTGCCCACGACAAGCCATATATGTTATTACCACAGTTGTTCCAATTGCATCATTTACGATTTCCTTCCATTACTTGTTTCTCAGCTTTTGCCACATAGCACTTTCACAATCACACATTTGGTTTATTGCCAATTACTTACACCATTATATCGGGAGACTTTAACCACGAACACTCAAATCATACCAATCACAAGAATTTCACACATAATCCTCGTAGATATCACATACCAAATATTCGTACACCAAACAAGGTGATTCTACAAAGGTCAAAGTTAGCCATACATACCTGGAGCCGAATTCACTTTTAATTCCTACTTCCAACTTCACCAAAAAGCCTAGCAACGTCAATCTAGTGCACAAATTAACACATAATTCTTAGTATTAAAGTTCCCAATCACTACCCGAACACATTTAGATTACAACCCTCTTTTGTACAATCCTTTACTCCTACCCAGTCCCTCTTACCAGATTTTAGGTTTAAAAAGACATGCATGAATGTTTCAACCTCTACTATCAAGAATCAATGCATGAGACTTCCCCCCCCCCCCCCTCCTAATTAAACCTGAAAATTAATGAAAATGGGTTAGGAATTTTACCTGCAAGAATGGGGATGAAGACACTCACTTTGAAATTTTCTGGCCCGGTTAGTTTTGAAGAATCAATTTGAAGAAGATGAACTCTCTCTCAAGAACCCCTCCTCCCTCTCTCTTATTTTTGTTCAGAAAAGTGGTTAAAATAAGGGGTTTGGGGTGTTTTATTAAAAAGGGGGTCGCGTTTAAAATTTAGAAAATTAGGAGCCCGAGTCAGGTTTGCGGTCGCACATTGCGATCGCAGATACGAAATGCGGTCCGCAGAATGGACCGCAAAAAGTGTTCCAAAACCTTATTCCACTGTTTGGGTATGCGGCGGAAATGCGGTCCGCATACCCAATTTGCAGTCGCATAATGCACCGCATTTTTGACCTCAAATTTGACTAACACATTGACTCACTTTGCGATAGAAATGCGGTCCGCATATCAGTTATGCGGTCGCATAATGGGCCGCATTTTGACCTTAATTTTAACCAAACCACTGACTCATTATGCGGCAGAAATGTGGTCCGCATACTTGATTTGCGACCGCATTCTGGACCGCAAAATAGCACTTTTTCTGGAAAAACTTGGTTCTTTGATTTTTAAAAGCTTGGATCAATACAAAGGGTCCGAACCGCGCCGAGCTTAACACCACGAGCTACTAGGTTTTGAGCACAAATTTTTACGGGGCCTTACAAAAAGGGACTACACAGTCTATTACAAAATCCTGTACAAGGGAAAGAAATAATGATAAGAGGGAGAAACACTGGGCTGCGAATGCCGAGCAGCTACCTAGTGGACTCCGAAAATCTGCTGGAAGCTATCAACCCAAGCTAGCAGGACCTGAAGCGCCTGAATCTACACGCAGGGTGCAGGGAGTAAAGTGAGTACTCCAACTCAGTGAGTAATAACAATAAATGAAGACTGAGCGATAAGAAATCACGTAAAAACACAACAACATACTATAAAGAGGTAGAGTAAAACCAATAAAGTGCAATAAAACAGTGAAATCTCATAAAACACCTTAGTTTAGTATAAGCTTCTTTAATACACCTTTTTAACAGGTAAACAAGTAAATGAAAGGCAGCTAGAAAAGATAAACACATAAAATCCTCCCCTCGGGCATAATGTCAACAGAATCAGCCCCTCGGGCAATAACATGGAACAACACCAGCCCCTCGGGTTATATCTCATATCACAATGGGTACCCGCGCTCACTGGGGGTGTACAGACTCTGGGAGGGGCCCCTTACGGCCCAAGCGCAATATCAAGCCATCTCGCGGCATAATCAATAGGCTCTCGGCCTCATATCAAGCCACCTCGTGGCGTACAACTCAGGCCCTCGGCCTCATAATCATAATCAGTACAATACTGTTGCGGCGTGCAGCCCGATCCCATAATAATCCTCTCAACACAGGCCCTCGGCCTTACTCAATCAAAAACCTCTAAAAGCCACTCGGGCACAGTAAAATATGATGCTCAGCCCAAAATATCATTTAAAGTGTTAAAAAAGAGTAAACATGGCTGAGTTATGAAAACAGTATAATATAGCATGACTGAGTGCAGATATAAAATCAAAATAGTGAGGAAATAGCAGTAAAAATCCCCTAAGGGTCCAAACAGTTGGCACGAGACCTAAATATGGCAGTCAGTCCAAAACATGATGATAGCATACAGTGTTCAATAAAATACGTGGTAAAAGTAGTCATTCGGGATGGACTAAGTCACAATCCCCAACGGTGCACGACCACACGCTCGTCATCTGGCGTGTGCGTCACCTCAACATAGCACAACGATGTGTAATACAGGGTTTCATACCCTCAGGACAACATTTACAATTATTACTCACCTCAATCCAGTTCAAAGTCTAGCTCGCGATGCCTTTGCCCCTCGAATCGGCCTCCGGATGCCCCAAATCTAGCCAAAATCAATACATAACCATCAAAATATGCTAAGGGAACAAAGCCCACTCAAAAGTAATCAAAATACCACACAGATCCCGAAACTAACCAAACCCGACCCTCGGGCCCACGTCTCGGAATTCGATAAATTTTACATCATTATACTCCTTATCTCCCCACGAGTTCATACATATCAAAAGTACTAAAATCCGATCACAAATGACCCTCAAACCCTTGCTCAAAGGTCTCAAATTCTCAAGCCCTAGTTTCCCAATTTTTAACCCTTAATTCCCATTAGTTGTTGGCCAACACAGTAGAATAATGCCATAGGATCGATTACTAGGTTCAAAAATCTTACCTCCAGACGATATCCTTTGAATTCCTCTTTAAAATCTCCAAAAAATCTCCAAAGCCGACTTAGAAATGGTGGAATAACCAAAAATTCGCGAAGGAAATCTTTTATACCTTCTGGACCAGGCTTTTCGCACATGCAGCCTATTCATTGCTCCTGCGCAACCGCTTCTGCGGCCATCACTTAAAGCCCCTTCTGCACCAGTGAACAGACATTCGCTTCTGCGGTCCCGCAGGTGCGGTTCATATCCCACATCTGCGGTTTTTCACTTACTTGCCGTTGGACGCATCTGTGGCTCCTAACTCGCTTCTGCGAGACCTCACCTGCGGTCCCCTAGCCGCATGTGCGTTTATGACAGCAATGGGAAAGACTTCAGCTGTCACAACCCAACTCAAATCTTGCGCCAACCATCCGAAATCACCCCGAGGCCCCTAGGACCTCAACCAAAAGCACCAATAAGTCCTATACCCCTATCCAAACTTATGCAGATCTTCAAAACACATCAAACAACATCGAATCAACCAAAACATCGGATTCAAGCCTAAGGTTCTCAAAATCTTCCGAATTACGCTTTTGATCAAAAAGTTTATCAAACCACGTCCGAATGACCTGAAATTTTGCACACACATCCCAAATTACACAACAGACCTACTGCAACATTCCATTCCGACCCCTATATCAAAATCTCACCTATTAACCGGAAAACGCTAAAAGTTCACTTTCGCCAGTTCAAGCCTAAATCTACTACGGACCTCCAAAACATATTCTGATCACGCTCCTAAGTCCCAAATAACCTCCCAAAGCTATCCAAACCATCGAAACTCACATCGGAGCCCTTTAACACATAAGTCAACATCTGGTTGACTTTTCCAACTTAAGCTTACTCAAAAGAGACTAAGTGTCTCAAACCTTATCAAAACCTCTCCGAACCCGAGCCAACCAACCCGATAACCCAAAATACAATTGGACAAGGCAATAAGAAGCAGAAATAAGGAAAACGGAGCGGTAACTCATAAAACGACCGGCCAGGTCGTTACAAATTATTAGAGGCCATTTGCTATATCAAAATGGACAATCTGCCTGGTAAGTAAAACATGATGTAAATGTTGGGATATTCACAAATAGGGTAGGTGATCAATTACTTCTCGCATTTTACTACTCCATGAATGGCTTAATTATTTGCCAGTTAGAAGAATAAAAAAAATTGCCTTTGTAACAACTTTAACAAAGTTCTTGCGAGTAATATTAGAGTATCCTCGTGAAGTACCAACATATATTACTGGATTCTATGGCCCTACAAGCAAGGATATGAGATGGAAAATGATAAATTCGTTGAGTTTTTGCATCACTAGAAGGAAGTTTTGTCCCTTCGGGGAAGAACTACGGACACATTTATACTGATTCGATCGGTCATTTTATGTAATTGCATCCCGTCACCCCTTTTTTATGCTTCACGCATATGTGTTTATGATTTATGACTTGCGGGGTTAGTTTCGTCCGGGTAGCTTTCGGGTTGATTTGGTCCCTTTAATTCTTGGCTTAGAAGCCTAAATTAGAAATATTAAGCTGTGATGACACGAAAGGTCATCACTTGTTTTAGAAATCAATTCTGTGTTCCGAGGCCTAAAAAAATCCTATTTGTCTCACCTCGATTTGCGTGCGCAGTCCGGGCGTGTATCTGGAAAGCCGTTATGTGAAAATCTATGAAAAATGGTAAATTTTACTTTTAAAAGGAAATGGAGTTGACTTCGGTCAATATTTTCGGTAAACGGACCCGGACCCGTGATTTGACGGTCTCGGAGGGTCCGTATGAAAATATGGGACTTGGGCGTATGTCCGGAATCAAATTCCGAGGTCCCAAACCCGAGAAATGAATTTTTAAAGAAAATTGTTTTCTGGATTATAAATGAGTTTTTGGAAATGAAATATGTTTGAATTTGATGGTATCGGGCCCGTATTTTGGTTCCGGAGCCCGGTACAAGTTTGAAATAATAATTTGGTTGAATCTGTAAAATTTGGAAAAGATCGGGATTTGTTTGGTATAAAACGGACTTAAAGTTGAGAAGTTGGAATTTTGGGTGTTCTTGGATGATTTCATGAATTTAGGGTTCAATTCATAGTCGTTGATGTTATTTTGATGATTTGATTGCTCGCAAGTCCGTATGATGTTTTTAGGTTAGTGTGCATGTTTGGTTTGGAGCCCCGAGGGCTCGGGTGAGTTTTGGATAGGCCACGGAGTGAAATTTGGACATAGGAATTGCTGGTATGTTGCAGGTCTGCAGGCTTCGCATGGCTGGCAAATGCGAGAAAGCATCGCAAATGCGATACTCGACCTGGGCTGTCAAGGTCGCAAATGCGACTTTTGTATCGCAAATGCGATATCGCATTTGCGAAAGGTCCCTCGCAAATGCGAAGGTGACCAGAATTAAACTGGGTTGCAAATGCGACATTATCTTCGCAATTGCGAAGAGGATAGTTTTCTGAGGGGTTCGCAATTGCGAACCCTGGTCGCAATTGCGACATCTGCAAATTCATAACTTAGCCGAAAATCTTTCATTTTTCAAACCCTTTCAAAACCTAAACACCTTTGGGCGATTTTTCAAAGACAAGTAGTCTTCCAAATCGATTGTAAGTCATTTCTAACTCGTTTTCATTCATCTTTAACATCTTTTCTCATGATTTCAACTCAAAATCAAAGGTTTTCATGGGGGAAATTGGGTGTTTTGGATAGAACTTAGGTTTTTCAAATTTTGGGAATTTGGACCTCTATTTGAGGTCCAATTTCAAAACAAATTATATATTTGGGTTCGTGGGTGAATGGGTAATCGAGTTTTGGTTCGAACCTCGGGTTTTGACCATGTGGGCCCGGGGTCGATTTTTGACTTTTTGGGAAAAACTTTAGAAAATCTATTTTCATGCATTAGAATTGATTCATTTAGTATTTATTGATATAGTTAAGTAACTTGTGGCTAGATACGAGTGAATTGGTGGTGGAATCAAGAGGTAAAGCGATAGTTGAGGCTTGAATTGTGTTTGTGGCATCGAGGTAAGTGTTTGGTCTAACCTTAGCTTGATGGATTAGGAGTGGTGTCTTAATTGCTATGTGTTAATTGTGGAATACGACGTATAGGCATGGTGACGAGTATCTATACGTCGGTGTCAAGCATGCCTGTGGGTCTAGTGTTGTAATTGTTGTGACTCCGTTGAGATTTATTCATGCTTAATATGTGGATTGTCATTGTTGGTTCCCTTGCCGGGATGTTATAATTGTGATATTGTCTCCCTTGCCGGGATATTATTGTTATGATATTGTCTCCCTTGCCGGGATGTTATTGTTTACGGTATTGTTTTCGCTTGTCGGGATTCTTTTGTGATTTATGTTGATTTGTAAATGGGAGCGGGTTGCACGCCTGCAACGAGATATATGAAATGGGAGCGGGTTGCACGCCTGCAACGAGATATATATATAAAATGGGAGCGGGTTGCACGCCTGCAATGAGATATATGAAATGGGAGCGGGTTGCACGCCTGCAACGAGATATATATGAAATGGGAGCAGGTTGCATGCCTGAAACGAGATATATAAAATGGGAGCGGGTTGCACGCCTGCAACGAGATATATGAAATGGGAGCGAGTTGCACGCCTGCAATGAGATATATGAAGTGGGAGCGGGTTGCACACCTGCAACAAGAAAGAGATGAAAGTGAATACTGTGCTTGTTTTCTTATTTTGTTAGCAGTTGAATTTTAGCTTCGTTACATTCCTCTTTGGTATTCTGATGTTGTATGATACTCCCCACAGCATGTTTTTTTCCCTCCCTCATCTTTACTGTGAATATCTGCTTTTAGTTTCCGCTGTATATGATTTAACTGCACAGGTTTATTTGGTAGTCTGGTCCTAACCTCGTCACTACTTCGCCGAGGTAAGGCTAGGCACTTACCAGCACATAGGGTCGGTTGTGCTGATACTACACTGCGCTGTTTGCAGATGCTGATATCGGAGCATTTTGGACCACAGTGAGGGTGCTGTCTTCAGTCCATTCAGGCGACCCGAGGTAGTCCTGCAGACGTCCGCAGGCCTTGGCGTCTCCTTCTATCTTTCTCTACTGTTTCTTCTATGTATTTCCGGAACAGCTTGTATTTATTTTTCGGACCCTGGTTTGTAGTATTCTTAGACTGTCTGTGAAATTGTGACACCAATCTTGGGTAGTTTACGTTTGGATTTGGTATTGGCATCTTTATTAAAATATTACTTTTTATTATTCCGCTTATTAAGTTCCGTTGTTTTTCTAATGTTGGTTATTAATTGTAAAAGGATTAAAATGGGAAAAAGGTAAATAATCCAAATGATCGGCTTGCCTAGCTTTCATTAGTAGGCGCCATCACGACTCCCGAGGGTGGTAAATCCAGATCGTGACAAGTTGGTATCAGAGCTCTAGGTTACTTAGGTCTCACAATTCACGGACAAGCTTAGTAGAGTCTGAGGGATCGGTACGGAGACGTCTGTCTTTATCCCCAGAGGCTAAAGAGTTAGGAAAAAACTTCACATCTATTCTTTCCTGTCGTGCGGTTTGATTTCTCAATGCTAATTGAATTTCTACTCTGTTCTTTCGCAGATGGCGAGAACACGCACTTCCTCATCCACTGACCAGCAACTCGAGCCCCCAGCAGCAGCTCCCACGAGGGGCAGAGGGCGAGGCCGAGGCCGTGCTAGAGGCCGAGGCAGGGGCAGAGCTCAGCCCAGAGCAGCAGCACTTGCGGCGGAGCCTCGGGTTGAGTTTGATGATGAAGTTCTGGCCCAGGCAGTTCCGGTAGGCCCAGCTCAGGTCCCAGAGGGGTTCATTGCTACCCTAGTACTCTAGGATGCTCTGGTCCGTCTAGTGGGCCTTATGGAGAGTGTCACCCGAGCAGGCTTGCTTCCTGTAGCACCAGCCGTCTCTCAGGCTGGAAGAGGAGCCCAGACTCCTGCTACCCACACTCCAGAGCAGATGGCTCCCTAGTTTCAGACTCCAGCAGCTCAGCCAGTTGGAGCAGTTCAGCCAGGTGTGGTAGCTCAGACCGGTGATGGAGCAGCTATGTCTGCTGATGCCTTGTGGAGATTGGACAGGTTTACCAAGCTCTTCACTACTACCTTCAGCGGTGCATCTTCTGAGGATCCCCAGGATTATTTAGACAGCTGTCATGAGGTTCTTAGGAACATGGGGATAATGGAGACCAATGGGGTCGACTTTGCTCCTTTTCGACTGTCTGGATCCGCCAAGACTTTGTGGAGAGATTATTGTTTGGCTAGACCAGTTGGGTCACCAGCTTTGACTTGGGATCAGTTTTCTCAGCTATTTTTGGAGAATTTTCTTCCTATCACTCAGAGAGAGATCTATCGGAGGCAGTTTGAGTGTCTCCAGCAGGGTTCTATGATTGTTACTTAGTACGAGACCAGATTTATTGACTTGGCCCGTCATGCTCTTCTTATACTTCCCACTGAGAGAGAGAGAGAGAGAGAGGAGGTTCATTGAGGGACTCATTCAGTCTATTCGACTTCAGATGGCTAAGGAGACGGGGAGCGAGATTTCCTTTCAGGATGCGGCCAATGTGGCCAGGAGGGTTGAGAGTGGTTCTAGTCGAGTAGGGGGTGGTCGAGGGGTCTGACGAGNAGTGGTGCCTCGTCTCGAGGCAGGGATTCTTTCGGTAGAGGCCATCCTCCTAGGCCTTTTCAGTCAGCACTTCAGACTTCTCACGGTGCCCCAGGTGGCCGTGGTCCTCATATTCAGTATTCTGATCAGCAGTCCTATAGTGCATCACCAGCTCCTGTCAGTGCACCTCCGCTCCAGAGCTTTCAGGGTCATCAGTTCTAGCAGCAGAAGGCTTGTTTTACTTGTGGCGAATCGAGGCATATTGCTAGATTTTTCCCTTGAGCACCGAGCAGTTCTCAGCATCAGGGTTCCCGTGCCATGGTTCAGGCACCGAGTGTTCCACTGCCCGCCCAGCCAGCTAGAGGTGGAGGTAGAGGTGCTAGAGGTGGAGGTAGAGGTATTAGAGGTGGAGCTCAGGCCACTAGAGGTGGAGGCCAGCCAGCAGCAGGGCGTCCCAGAGATGTAGTTCAGAGTGGTGGGGCCCAGCCCCGGTGTTATACTCTTCCAGCCAGGCCTGAGGCTGAGGCTTCCGATGCATTTATCACAGGTACTGTTCTGGTTTGTAGTAGATATGCTTCAGTTCTATTTGACCTAGGGTCTACATACTCCTATGTGTCATCTTATTTTGCGCTGTATCTGGTTATGCCTAGTGATTTTTTGAGTGCTCCTGTATATGTGTCTACACCGGTGGGTGATTCTATTATGGTAGATCGTGTCCATCGTTCATGTGTAGTTGTGATTTAGGGTCTTGAGACTCGAGTAGATTTGTTATTGTTGGACATGGTTGATTTTGATGGGGATGGATTAGTTATCACCTTACCACGCGATCTTGGACTGTCATGCCAAGACTGTGACCTTAGCATTGCCGAGGTTGCCTCGTTTAGAGTGGAGAGGGACTCCTGGTCATTCTACCCGTAGTGTTATCTCATATATGAAGGCTCGGCGTATGGTCGAGAAGGGGTGTTTGGCCTTTTTGGCATATCTTCGTGATTCTAGTGTTGAGGTTCCTTCTATGGATTCTGTGCCTGTTGTTCGTAAGTTTCCTGAGGTATTTCCTTCAGACCTGCCGGGTATGCCACCCGATAGGGATATTGACTTCTGCATTGATTTGGCTCAGGGCACTCAGCCTATTTCTATTCCGCCGTATCATATGGCCCCGCCTGAGTTGAAAGAATTGAAGGAGCAGTAGCAAGACTTGCTTGATAAAGGCTTCATTAGACATAGTGTCTCGCTTTGGGGTGCGCCGGTGTTGTTTGTTAAGAAGAAGGATGGATCGATGCGAATGTGTATAGATTACCGGCAGTTGAATAAGGTTACAATCAAGAATAAGTATCCATTGCCGAGGATTGATGATTTGTTTGATCAGCTTCAGGGTGCCAAGGTATTTTCAAAGATTGACTTGAGATATGGCTACCATCAGTTGAGGATTAGGGCATTCGATGTCCCTAAGACAGCTTTCCGCACTCTGTACGGGCATTATGAGTTTTTGGTGATGTCATTCGGGTTGATAAATGCTCCAGCAACTTTTATGGATTTGATTAATCGAGTGTTCAGGCCCTACTTGGATTCATTCGTAATAGTCTTCATTGATGACATTTTGATTTATTCCCGCAACCGGGAGGAGCATGAGTAGCATCTGAGAGTTGTTATTCAGACTTTGAGAGATAGTCAGTTGTATGCTAAGTTTTTGAAGTGCGAGTTTTGGTTGGGGTCAGTTGCTTTCTTGGGTCATGTTTTTTCAGCAGAGGGTATTCAGGTAGATCCAAAGAAGATAGAGGCAGTCAAGGACTGGCCTAGACCCGCATTAGCTATAGAGATCCGGAGTTTCTTGGTTTGGCAGGCTGTTATCGTCGTTTTGTGGAGGGGCTTTCATCTATTGCAGCCCTGATGACCAGGTTGACCCAGAAGGGTGCCCAGTTCAGGTGGTCGGACGAGTGTGAGGCGAGCTTTCAGAAGCTTAAGACAGCTTTGACTACGGCGCCGGTGTTGGTTTTGCCCACAGGTTCAGGGCCGTATACAGTTTATTGTGATGCATCTCGTATTGGACTTGGTGCGATGTTGATGCAGGATGGCAAGGTCATTGCTTATGCTTCGCGTCAGTTGAAGATTCATGAGAAGAACTATCTGGTCCATGATTTGGAGTTAGCAGCCATTGTTCACGCGTTGAAGATTTGGAGGCATTATCTGTATGGTGTGGCATGTGAGGTGTTCACGGATCACAAGAGTCTACAGTATTTGTTCAAGCAGAAGGAGCTAAATTTGAGGCAGAGAAGGTGGTTGGAGCTATTGAAAGACTATGATATCACCATCTTATATCATCCGGGGAAGGACAATGTGGTGGCCGATGCTTTGAGTAGGAAGTCAGTCAGCATGGGCAGTCTTGCGTATATTCCGGTCGGTGAGAGACCGCTTGCTTTGGATGTGCAAGCTTTGGCCAATCAGTTCGTGAGGTTGGATGTTTCTGAGCCCAGCCGTGTATTAGCTTGCACAGTCGCTCGTTCTTCTTTATTGGAGCGTATCCGAGATCGGCAGTATGATGATCCTCATTTGTGTGTCCTTAGGGACACGGTGCGGCACGGTGGTGCCAAGCAGATTACATTAGGAGATGATGGGGTTTTGAGGCTACAGGGTCGAGTTTGTGTACCTAATGTGGATGGACTCCGAGAGTTGATTTTAGAGGAGGCCCATAGTTCCCGGTACTCTATTCATCCGGGCGCGATGTATCAGGATTTGAGGTAGCATTACTGGTGGAGAAGGATGAAGAAGGATATTGTTGCATATGTGGCTCGGTGTTTGAATTTTCTGCAGGTAAAGTACGAGCATCGGAGACCCGGTGGTTTGTTTCAGAGGATTGAACTTCCCGAGCGGAAGTGGGAGCGTATCACTATGGACTTTGTTGTTGGACTCGCGCGGACTCAGAGGAAGTTCGATGCAGTGTAGGTTATTGTTGATAGGCTGACTAAGTCAGCGCATTTCATTCCTGTGGTAGTCTCCTATTCTTCTGAGAGGTTAGCTGAGATCTATATTCAGGAGATTGTTCGTCTTCATGGTGTGCCCGTGTCTATCATTTCGGACCGAGGTACGCAGTTTACCTCACATTTCTGGAGAGCAGTTCAGCGTGAGTTGGGCACGCAGGTTGAGTTGAGCACAGCGTTTCATCCTCAGACGGACGGGCAGTCCGAGCGGACTATCCAAATTTTGGAGGATATGCTCTGAGCTTGTGTTATTGACTTTGGAGGCTCGTAGGATCAGTTTTTGCCTTTAGCGGAGTTTGCCTACAACAACAATTACCAGTCGAGCATTCATATGGCTCCTTATGAGGCTTTATATGGTAGGCGGTGTCGGCCGCCGGTTGGGTGGTTTGAGCCGGGAGAGGCTCGGTTGTTGGGTAAAGATCTAGTACAGGATGCCTTGGACAAGGTCAGGATCATTCAGGATAGGCTTCGTACAGCTCAGTCCAGGCAAAAGAGTTATGCCGACCGTAAGGTTCGTGATATGGCATTCATGGTTGCTTCGGGTGTCGCCTATGAAGGGCGTGATGAGATTTGGAAAGAAGGGCAAGCTTAGCCCTAGGTTCTTTGGCCCGTTTGAGATTCTTGATCGAGTGGGAGAGGTGGCTTACAGGCTTGCATTGCCACCGAGTTTATCAGTCGTGCATCCAGTGTTTCATGTGTCCATGCTTCGGAAGTATCACGACGATCTATCCCACGTGTTAGACTTCAGCACTGTCCAGTTGGACAAGGACTTGTCATATGAGGAGGAGCCGGTAGCTATTCTAGACCGGCAGGTTCATCAATTGAGATCGAAGAGTTTCCCTTCCGTTCGTGTTCAGTGGAGAGGTCAGCCTGTTGAGGCATCGACCTGGGAGTCCGAGCCATCTTTTCTGCGACTCAGGTACTTTCTTCTTATGTCCGTTCGAGGATGAACGGTTGTTTTAGAGGTGGAGAATATGATGACCCAAAAGATCATCACTTGTTTTAGAAATAAATTCTGTGTTCCGAGGCCTAAAAACCTCATATTTGTCTTACCTCGATTTGCGTGCGCAGTTCGGGCGTGTATCCGGAAAGCCATTATGTGAAAATCTGTGAAAAATGGTAAATTTTGCTTTTAAAAAGAATTGGAGTGGACTTCGGTCAATATTTTGGGTAAACGGACCCGGACCCGTGATTTGAGGGTCCCGGAGGGTCCGTAGGAAAATATGGGACTTGGGCGTATGCCCGGAATCAAATTCCGAGGTCCCAAGCCCGAGAAATGAATTTTTAAAGAAAATTATTTTCTGGATTATATATGAGTTTTTGGAAATGAAATATGTTTGAATTTGTTGGTATCGGACCCGTATTTTAGTTCCGGAGCCCAGTACAAGTTTGAAATAATAATTTGGTTGAATCTGTAAAATTTGGAAAAGATCGGGATTGGTTTGGAATAAAACGGAATTAAAGTTGAGAAATTGGAATTTTGGGTGTTCTTGGATGATTTCATGAATTTAGGGTTCAATTCATAGTTGTTGATGTTATTTTGATGATTTGATTGCTCGAGCAAGTCCGTATGATATTTTTAGGTTAGTGTGCATGTTTGGTTTGGAGCCCCAAGGGCTCGGGTGAGTT
The DNA here is from genome assembly GCF_001879085.1 of Nicotiana attenuata. NCBI lineage: Eukaryota > Viridiplantae > Streptophyta > Magnoliopsida > Solanales > Solanaceae > Nicotiana > Nicotiana attenuata. The sequence continues at coordinate 384,991 of NW_017670482.1, forward strand.
TTGGATAGGCCACGGAGTGAAATTTGGACTTAGGAATTGCTGGTATATTGCAGGTCTGCAGGCTTCGCATGGCTCGCAAATGCGAGAAAGCATCGCAAATGCGATACTCGACCTGGGTTGCCTTGGTCGCAAATGTGACTTTTGTATCGCAAATGCGATATCGCATTTGCGAAAGGTCCCTCGCAAATGCGAAGGTGACCGGAATTAAACTGGGTCGCAAATGCGACATTATCTTCGCAATTGCGAAGAGGGCAGTTTTCTGAGGGGTTCGCAATTGCGAACCCTGGTCGCAATTGCGACATCTGCAACCTGCAAATTCATAACTTAGCCGAAAATCTTTCATTTTTCAAACCTTTTCAAAACCTAAACACCTTTGGGCGATTTTTTTAAAGACAAGTACTCTTCCAAATCGATTGTAAGTCATTTCTAACTCGTTTTCATTAATCTTTAACATCTTTTCTCATGATATCAACTCAAAATCAAAGGTTTTCATGGGGGAAAATTGGGTGTTTTGGGTAGAACTTAGGTTTTTCAGGATTTGGGGATCTGGACCTTGATTTGAGGTCCGATTTCAAAACAAATTAAATATTTGGGTGAATGGGTGAATGGGTAATCGAGTTTTGGTTCGAACCTCGGGTTTTGACGATGTGGGCCCGGTGTCGATTTTTGACTTTTTGTGAAAAACTTTAGAAAATTTATTTTCATGCATTAGAATTGATTCATTTAGCATTTATTGATATAGTTAAGTAACTTGTGGCAAGATATGAGCGAATTGGTGGTGGACTCAAGAGGTAAAGCGATAGTTGAGGCTTGAATTGTGTTCGTGGCATCGAGGTAAGTGTTTGGTCTAACCTTAGCTTGAGGGATTAGGAGTGGTGTCTTAATTGCTATGTGTTAATTGTGGAATACGACGTATAGGCATGGTGACGAGTATCTATACGTCGGTGTCAAGCATGCCCGTGGGTCTAGTGTTGTAATTGTTGTGACTCCGTTAAGATTTATTCATGCTTAATATGTTGATTGTCATTGTCGGTTCCCTTGCCGGGATGTTATAATTGTGATATTGTCTCCCTTGCCGGGATATTATTGTTATGACATTGTCTCCCTTGCCGGGATGTTATTATTTACGGTATTGTTTTTCCTTGTCGGGATTGTTGTTGTTATACTCTTGTTCCCTTTCCGGGATTCTTTTGTGATTTATGTTGATTTGTAAATGGGAGCGGGTTGCACGCCTGCAACGAGATATATGAAATGGGAGCGGGTTGCACGCCTGCAACGAGATATATGAAGTGGGAGCGGTTTGCACGCCTGCAACGAGATATATGAAATGGGAGCGAGTTGCACGCCTGCAATGAGATATATGATGTGGGAGCGGGTTGCACGCTGCAACAAGAAAGAGATGAAAGTGAATACTGTGCTTGTTTTCTTATTTTGTTAGCAGTTGAATTTTAGCTTCGCTAAATTCCTCTTTGGTATTCTGATGTTGTGTGATACTCCCCACAGCATGTTTTTTTTCCCTCCCCCATCTTTACTGTGAATATCTACTTTTATTTTCCGATGTATATGATTTAACTGCACAGGTTTATTTGGTAGTCTTGTCCTAGCCTCGTCACTACTTCGCCGAGGTTAGGCTAGGCACTTACCAGCACATGGGGTCGGTTGTGCTGATACTACACTCTGCACTGTGTGCAGATACTGATACCGGAGCATTTGGACCGCAGTGAGGGTGCTGTCTTCAGTCCATTCAGCCGACCCGGGATAGTCCTGCAGACGTCCGCAGGCCTTGGCGTCTCCTTCTATCTTTCTCTATTGTTTCTTCTATGTATTTCTGGAACAGCTTGTATTTATTTTTTGGACCCTTGTTTGTAGTATTCTTAGACCGTCTGTGAAATTGTGATACCAGTCTTGGGTAGTTTACACATGGATTAGGTATTGGCATCTTTATTAAAATATTACATTTCAGTCTTCCGCTTATTAAATTCCATTATTTTTCTAATGTTGGTTATTAATTGTAAAAGGATTAAAATGGGAAAAAGATAAATAATCCAAATGATCGGCTTGCCTAGCTTTCACTAGTAGGCGCCATCACGACTCCCGAGGGTGGGAAATTCGGGTCGTGACATAAGCAAACTTTGACTTTTGTGAAAACGACCTCGGAACGGTGTTTGTTGGCTCTGATAGTTTCGTATCATAATTTCGGACTTGGGCGTATGCCCGAAATTGATTTCGGAAGTCCGTTGGTTGATTTGTATTGTTTTGCCAAAATTTGATATAATTTGAAGCTGAAAGTTTGACCGTAGGTTGACTTTTAGCTATCGAGCTCGGAATTTGATTTTGGGACATGGAATAGGCCCGCTATGCTATTTAGAAATTGATTGAGGTAACATTTTAGTAAATTATCTATATCCAGATATATCAAAAAATTGTATGTTAACATTATTTGCTAGAACTACAAGATATCTATGACTTTATATATAAGATAAAACCATATTCCTCCAATAAAAACTATATCTAACAGACTTTATTCTCAATCTTTCACCTCTATTAATCGACCGACCCACATCCACCGATACAAACTCATCAGATAGCTCCGATCCAATAACACATAAATGGCCATAGCTTTCCATACCCCCCCCCCCCCCCCCAGCATTAAATATTACAATTAAGTAATTGCATAAAATAGTTTAATTACCCAACTAAATCACCGCGAGCACCCATTTTTTATTAGTACCAGCTTGACCTTCTACCAATCAAGATTCTCCAAAAGAAGCCATGAAACAATATTCAATCTTTACAAATTCTGTCAATGACGATGTGAGCTCCACTTAAATTTATCATTTCACATCCAACTCTCTCACTTAAATGGCTACACTAATTAAACATTACACTTATATCCTTTTAAAGTGTGTAAATATTCTTTTCTCTTGATTTAGTGTTTAGAAGTGAGTAAATATTTTTTGCCTTAATATTCTATTTGATATTAAAAATAAGAACAAACTGAATATTAACTATTATAACCAAGCGGAATACAAAATTATTAAGAAAAGACTAATTCGTAAATATTATGTCATTTCAAATCAAAACATTGAGTTTTTATTAATTGTTAATTAAGCTATTTTCATTTAGTAAAACTTGCTCCAGCTTAAATTAAAATATTGTGATAAATTTATTTTATATATATATA
>NW_017670482.1:388194-433872 GCF_001879085.1 Nicotiana attenuata
ATATATATATACGGACTCAAGAAAAGAGTCGTTTGATTATGAAATTATACGGACTCAATTTAGAATTCACGGTATTACTGTTACAAAGGATAATCTGGTCATTTCATGATAAATGAGGTAATATGATTGGCTAAAAAGATATTATAGCACAGCTGTTGTATAAGCTTTTAACAGCCTTTGACTAAATTGCCCCAAGTGATGTACTTCTATTTTGAAAATATTGAGCTAAGAAAATCTTTCTCTATGTTAAAACTTAGATACCAATATTGAGCTAAGGATTTACTGGAAAAATGAGGATATACAAAGAGTAACTTATCCTAAGCAGCAAATTTGTGAATTACTCAAATTTCTAACGACTCATAAGTTTTTCGTGCAATTTAGAACTTTCTACAAATGTGAATCTGATAGAGAGGTTAAGATTCTTACCGTCAACAGTAGTAACTATATTTCATCTATCCGATTCACTTTAATTGATTTTTTGGTATTTTTATCGTTCACATATTTAATTTTCTTAAATTTCAAGAAGGATTAAATATATAGCTTTATCGTATGGAATCGATTCTTATAGCTTGTAGTGATTGTAATAACTTGTTTGTGGCTAGATTTCGGAGGTTGATTCGCGATACAAGGTCTTGTTGGAGTAGGGATTTACGCGGTTTGAGGTAAGTAACACTTCTAAACTTGATACTGAGGGTATGAATCCTGAACTACGTGTTATGTGGTTGGTGTTGAGGTGACGCACATGCTAGGTGACGGGCGTGTGGGCGTGTGGGCGTGCACCGTAGTAATTGTGACTCGATTGATTCCGTGGGACTGTGTAGTTACCCAATCATGTTGTTATTCATGTGATCCATGTTAGAAATCATGCTTAGGCTATATGTTGGTACTGTTGGGACCCACCGAGGTCGTTTCTGATGTTGAATTATTTGCTTAAAATGCAGTTATGTACTCAGTCGCATTCATTATTTGCATATCATATTTCAGCCTCTGTTATTATTTATTGTCACATTATGTATCATTGTTTGGGCTGATTGGCATGAGATTATGAGCCCGAGAGACTGGAGAGATTGATGACTGAGTGGGCCGAAGGCCTGATTGTGAGTGATATTTATGGGATCGGGTTGTACGCCGCAGCAAGCTTTATTGATTTATGATGGGATTGGGTTGCATGCCATGTTGACTTATATTAGCTCTTGGACATGATTCGTCCCTCCGTAATCTAACGTACGAGCAGTTAATGCATGTACTGTTGAGTGTCGAGTGCGAGTGCGAGTGCTAAGTGATTGAGAGTGCTGAGTGAGGTTGAACACTCCGAGAGCATGACTATATGAGTTTATTAGTGTGTTGCATTACGGTAACATGAATATTTGACATGTAGACATAGAGATGTGATATTCCTCACGTTAGTTATACTTGGCACATTTTATCAGTATTGAGCATAAATATTGAACTTGAAAGCATGTCTACTTTCCTGTACTGTGGACAACTGATTATGGGATTTTTTCTGAGTTATTACTGTCATATTTGTACTGTTATTATCTGAATTTAGACTGTACCTATCTAAGCTCGTCATTGTTTTCAACCCAAGATTAGTCCAGTTACGTATTGAGTACAATGGGTCGGTTGTACTCATACTACACTCTGCACTTGGTGTGCAGATCCAGGTATATCTGGACTCGGTGGTTGCTAGACTTGGAGTATTACCTCCTTGGACACTTTTGAGGTAGCTTCTTTAGTGTTCGTAGACCTCGGCTCTCCTTCTTTTCAATTTATTTAGCATTATTCTATCTTTTCAGATAATTGTATTATAAGTTTTGATTGTGTTGTCATTTAGTAGCTCATGTACTCAGTAACACCCGGATTTTGGGAATTTTATATTCGAGTCGCAGTTATTCATATCGGCTATTTATGAGAATTTTTACTGTTAAACGTGTTTCATCATATTTTAAATTTAAAAATGCGTAGTTATTTGTGATTGTCGTCTTGTCAAGTACTGTGATAGGTGCCATCACGACATATTGAGATTTGGGTCGTGGCAAATAATATTTGTCATTTTAGATTCAATGCTCTAACTACAAGAGCTAATATTGATATAAGACGATAACGTAAAAATAAGAGTTTGTCATATTTCCACTTGTTAAATCATGGCTTGAAGCGGGTGAGATTTTTTTTAATTATTATGTTCATCAATAATTTTGAGGGGGGAAAAAGAGTCCTAAAGCAAATTACTTCCTTGTTAATGAAATTCAAAATACAAAGACCTTACTCGAGTTCATGTCACGACCCAAATCTCCCATCGTGACGGCACTTAGTCTCTACGATTAGGTAAGCCTATCAATTTGCGAAATAACGGAAATAAAAGTAGAAATTAAGAACTAACTTCCATTCGTAACTATAAAACTGATAATATGTCGCTCGGCATGTACAAGTAAACTAGCACTCAAGTATAAACAATATTTTCAAAACCCGGTAGTCATAAGTCACAAGCTCTAAGAATTTGCCGAACTGTTTCAATACATCAGTAACTAGAAGAAATAAAGGAGGAACAACACAAAAAGGGATAGAGGGGGACTCCGAGGTCTGCGGACGCGGGCAGATGTACCTTGAAGTCTCCGGAGCAACAGCAAGTATGCAACTAATAGCGGGGCTAGTAGGAGGTACCTAGATCTGCACACAAAACATGTGCAGAAGAGTAGCATGAGAACACCACAACAGTATCCAGTAAGTGCCAAGACTAAGCTCGGTAGAGTAGTGACGAGGTTAGGTCAGCGCCCTACTGGTATATAATAAGTAAGACAGAAGATATAATAATGTGAAAAGACTGAGAATCGAACAAGGAGAATTCTATAGAAAGTAACAACACAACACATAGAGATAAACAACAGGGGCGCTTCCGAGATACCGTCTCGTAGTCCCAAAAGTAAATACTCAATTGGGGATCTCCCGAGATACCGTCTCGCAGTCCCAAAAGTAAATATGCAAGGGGATCTCCCGAGGTACCATACAGTAGTCCCAAAAGTAAAATGTGTAGGGGGATCTCCCGAGGTACCTTCTCGTAGACCCAAAAGTAAATGTGCAGGGGGATCTCCCGAGGTACCGCCTTGTAGTCCCAAAATTAAACACACAGCTCGAAATCGATGGAAACAACAATTAACAGCAAGAACTCTACAGTTTAAGACTGATACAAAATCAAGAAAAAACAGAAATTCAACTAAGCATGCTGCACAGATTTCAAATAGTCATTTAAGACACGTAGACATACAATATTAGGCTAAATAGGATAACTACACATGCTGGTATAACTCAATTAAGATGTAGCAGGTTACTACTCAGTAAAAACTAGATTTTACAATAACTAACCCGTGTACGCACTCGTCACCTCGCGTACACGAAGCTCACATATCACAGAAGTATCACAACATTACCAAATCCTAAGAGGATTTCTCCCCCACAAGGTTAGTCAAGCCACTTACCTCGTACCAGGCTCAATCAATCAGTAAGAATGCCTTTTCCACGACTTTCCGACTCCGAATGGCCCAAATCTAGCCAAAGCAATTACATACCGTAAATATAACTATAAGAAACTAGTCTAATTATTAAAATCAAGACATAAGCAAAAAATTAGAAATTCGGCCCAAAAATTCGACCCGGACCCATGTCTAGGAACCGGGTAAAAGTCACAAAGTACGAACGCCCATTCAACCACGAGTTCACTCATACCAAAATTACAAAAATCCGATACAAAAATGTCAATCAAAACCCAAAAATTTGGTTGAAGAACTTTTCCACTTTTCCCCCAATTTTCTCAACTCAAATCTTAAATTAGAATGTGAAATTAATGATAGATTAGTGAGATATAACCAAAAACAAGTGAAGAATCATTACCCAATCGATGCCTCTGAAAATCCCTCAAAATCTCGTCCAAATCCGAGCTCTCTATATCAAGTTTTTATTAAAAAAAATGGCAAAACCCTCATTTTTGAAATATTTATAACTGCCCAGTGATTCCTTCTTAGCAAACGGGGAAACATCCTCGCGTTTGCGAAGCATAAAAATGCTTCAGTCCAAATAGTCTGTGTCGCAAACGTGATGACCTAACCGTGAACACGGAGCTTACACAGCTTAACCCTACGCGAATGCTGGACCCTCATCGCGAACGCGTAGGCAAAATGCCTGGTGATTCATCTGCCCCTTTCCTCTATGCGAACGCGAGGACCCAATCGCGAACGCGCAGGCCTAAGATATCAGTACTTCACGAACGCGGGACATGCATCGCGAACGCAAAAGCTTAATTCCAGCAGCACTCAAACTTCCTCTACGCAAACACGAAAGCTTAATTTTAGTAGCACTCAAACTTCCTCTACACGAACGAGGGAGAACCTTCGCAAACGCGTAGAAGGAAACCAAACACCAGCAATCGTTGATGCTTCAACTATAACACTAAGTCCAATTCTAGTCCGTTAACCATCGGGAATCCACCCGAAGCCCCCGGGACCTCAACCAAACATACCAACAAGTCTCAAAATATCATAAGAACTTAGTCGATCCTTCAAATCACATCAAACAATGCTAAAAACACGAATCACACTCCAATTCAAACTTAATGAACTTTCAAACTTCTACAACCGTTGTCGAAACCTATCAAATCACGTCCGATTGACCTCAAACTTTGCACATAAGTCATATTCGACATTACGGACCTAATCTAACTTCCGAAATCGGAATCTGACCCAATATCAAAATTCCACTCCCGGTCAAACTTCCAAAAAATTCAACTTTCGCCATTTCAAGCCTAATTCAGCTACAGACCTCCAATTCACAATCCGGACACGCTCCTAAATCCAAAATCACCCAACGGAGCTAACGGAATCAACAAAACTCCATTCTAGAGCCGTCTTCACATAGTTCTAACTATGGTCAAAATCCTAGAACATAAGCTTCCATTTTAGGGACTAAGTGTCCCACTTCACTCCGAAACCAAAAACAAAACCTCCTGACGAGTCACATAAGCATAAAATGATATAGGGAAAGCAGTAAATAGGGGATCGTCAAACGACCGGTCGGGTCGTTAGATCCTCCCCCTCTTAAAACAATCGTCCATCCTCGAAAGAGCATAGAGACATACTTGAATAGGTGAAGAAATAAGGATAACGGCTGCGCATATCATGCTCGGTCTCCCAAGTCGCTTTCTCGACCGGCTGACCTCTCCACTAAACCTTCACTGAAGCAATATTCTTTGACCTCGGCTTTCAAACCTACCTGTCCAAAATAGCCACAGGCTCCTCAACATAAGATAAATCCTTGTCCAACTAGACTGAGCTGAAATCCAACACATGAGACGGATTGCCGTGTTACTTCCGGAGCATAGAAACATGGAATACTGGATGAACTCCTGCTAGACTAGGAGGCAAGGCAAGCTCATAAGCAACCTCCCCAACTCGCTACAACACCTCGAATGGGCCAATAAACCTTGGGCATAGTTTGCCCTTCTTCTCGAACCTCATAACGCCCTTCATGGGTGAAACTCGGAGCAAGACCCGCTCCCCAACCATAAATGCAACATCGAGAACCTTCTGATCCGCGTAACTCTTCTGTCTGGACTGGCTGTGCGAAGTCGATCCTGGATCATCTTAACCTTCTCCAAATCATCCTGAACCAAATATGTACCCAAAAGCCTAGCCTCTCCTCACTCAAACCAACCCACTGGAGACCGATATCGTCTACCATACAAAGCCTCATACAGTGCCATCTGAATGCTCGACTGATAACTGTTGTTGTAGGCAAACTCTGCAGGTGGACAGAACTGATCCCAAGAACCTCCTAACTCCATCACACACGCACGGAGCATATCCTCCAATATCTGAATAGTGCGCTCAGACTGTCTGTCTGTTTGAGGGTGAAATGTTGTGCTCAACTCAACCCGAGTACCTAACTCATGATGTACGTCCCTCCAAAATTGCGATGTAAACTGCGTACCCCGGTCAGAGATGATAGATACCGGCATGCCATGGATCCTGACAATCTCGCAGATATACGAGCCAGCTGCTCGGAAGAATAAGTAGTCATCATAGGAATGAAATGAGCTGACTTGGTCAGCCTATCCACAATCACCCAAACTGTATCAAACTTTCGCTAAGTCTGTGGAAGCCCAACAACAAATTCCGTAGTGATCCACTCCCATTTCCACTCCTGAATCTCTCACTTCTGAAGCAATCCACCTGGCAGCTAATGCTCATTTTTCACCTGCTCGAAATTTAGACACCGGGCTACATATTCTACTATTTCCTTATTCATTCTCCTCCACCAATAATGTTGCCTCAAGTCCTGATACATCTTCACGGCGCCCAGATGAACGGAGTACCGCGAACTGAGAGCCTTCTGGAGAATCAACTCATGCAAACTATCTACATTAGGCACACATAGCCTGCCCTGCATCATCAATTCACCGTCATCACCAATAGTTACCTCCTTAGCATCACCTTGCTAAACCGTCTCCTTAAGGACAAGAAGATGGGGGTCATCATAATGACGCTCCCTGATCCGATCATAAAGAGAAGACTAGGAGACCACACAAGCCAAAACTCGACTCGGCTCAGAAATATTCAATCTAACAAACTGGTTGACTACGACCTGAACATCCAATGCCAATGGCCTCCCTGCTGCTCGTAGATATGCTAAGCTTCCCAAACTCTCCGCCCTATGACTCAAGGCATCAGCCACCACATTGGCCTTCCCGAGATGGTATAGAATGGTGATATGATAATCCTTAAGCAGCTCTAACCACCTCTGCTGATGCAAGTTAAGATCCTTCTATTTGAACAGATGTTGCAAACTCCGGTGGTCAATGTAGATCTCACAAGGGACACCGTACAAATAGTGCCGCCAAATCTTCAAGGAATGAACAATAGCTGCTAACTCAAGGTCGTGGACAAGATAGTTCTTCTCATGCGCCTTCAACTGTCTAGATGCGTAGGCAATCACCCTACCGTCCTGCATCAACACCGCGCCGAGACCAATCCGCGATCCATCACAATCTACAATATAAGACCCCGAACCTGTAGGCAATACCAATGCTGGGGATGTAGTCAAAATTGTCTTGAGCTTTTGAAAGCTCTCCTCACACTCCTCCGTCCACCTGAACGGAGCACCCTTCTGGGTCAACCTGGTCATAGGTGTTGCAATAGATGATAAACCCTCTATAAATCGATGGTAACACCCCACCAAACCAAGAAAACTCCGGATCTCCATAGTTGAGGACGGTCTAGGCCAACTCTGCACTGCTTCATCCTTCTTTGGATCTACCTTGATCCCCTCACTTGACATTATGTGACCCAAAAATGCCACTGAATCTAGCCAGAACTCACACTTTGAGAATTTTGCACATAACTTCCTTTCTCTCAAGGTCTGAAGCAAAGTCCTCAGGTGCTTCTCATGATCCTCCCGACTCCGGGAGTACACCAAAATATCATCAATAAACACAATGACGAATAAGTCAAGATAGGGTCAAAATACACTATGCATCAAATGCATGAATGCTGCTGGGGCGTTGGTCAGCCCAAATGACATTACAAGGAACTCGTAGTGACCATACCGAGTCCTGAAAGTAGTCTTTGGGATATCTGACTCCCGAATCTTCAACTCATGATAGCCTGAACGCAAATCTGTTACATCTCGCATTTTCGTACGTTAAAGTTTCGTCTTCAGTTAATCGACGTAGACTCATAACAAGCGATAAGTAAGTGCCATGAAGGATAAAGGGTACACGAATTAAAAAAATGAGTTTCGTTAAAGGTTGCCGATTTGGGATAAAATACGGTCTGAGCTATAATACTCGATATTTATGGACTAGTACCATACAAGGTACCATATGACCATGATAGTATGATAAATAAAGTATATAAAAAAAAGAGATGAGTAGTATTTTAAGTAAGTCGAGATAATTCTTAATTATGTGGGTAATTGATTAATTAGGGTAACAGGGCATTACCTAATTAACTAATAAGCTTGGATAAAGATTAAAATCTCCACCCCACCCCCACATGGTAGCAAGCCACATCTTAATCAAAAGAACTCTTAGTCATTGTTGATTAGGTGGCTATCTAAAGTAAGGCACATAAGACAAGTCATATGTCTTAGGTGGCCATCTAAAGTAAGGTACATAAGACATTTACGTATGACATTACAAGTTTGGTCTCATTTTGGACATAGAGTAATCAAGTGAGAAATGATATACCATTCTTCCTTATTCAAAACCTTTCAAGAACAGACGCTAAACTCAATCCAACCAAATTTCTTCCGACAAAATCAATTCCAGCGAGAATTATTAGCACCTTAGCAACGTAAAATTTTGCGTTTCTAAAGGAGTACGGTGCAACCTTTTCCAAGAACAACATACGGATATTTTCCTACTCCAAGTATGTTAAGGCTATCCCTTCTTTCTTTTTTTGGAATGATCCAAACTATACAGAAGAAACGAGCAAACGCAGAGTTTTCATAAACAACTCTATTCATAGAAATACTAGGGGTCTCTGTGTTCTTGATTTCCCATGTGACATATTATTATATCTTCTGTTCATGGGTCTCATGATAATACGCAGTTGATAAAAGTTTACCCGAAAGGAATATTGGGATTTTTAACATACTTTCATGCATTTCATTCATTTATACATGTACATTGACCCATGACCAGATGGCGTTATATACGTGTATTTATATGTATATGTATATGGGATATGGGAAAAAGTTACGGTGTTATATACGCACCACCACCTGATCAGTTGGTATATGTTGATGATGTTGCCCACAGTGGCCGAGATGATATGATGGGATGCCCTCAAAGACTTGATGATGTTATGTACACCTATACCTATGCAAGACACAACATTTATATGCATGTGCATGACATTATAAATATTTCAAAATTTACAAGTTATTCAGACTTATAGATGGATCTCTTTATTCCATGTTTCATCTATGTCTTTTATGTACTGATTTTTATGCCTTACATACTCAGTACATTATTCCTACTGACGCCCTATTTCCCAGGGCCTGCGTTTCATGCCTGCAAGTGCAGGTAGGCAGACTGACGGTCCCCCTTCTTAGGATCCTTGATCAGCAAGAGTTGGCGTGCTCCACTTGATCCGGAGCTTCTTTTGATTTTGGTACGATATGCTTGTGTGTGTGTGTGTGTGTGTATATATATATATATATATATGTGGGTATGACATGGCTCAGTCCTGTCTTTGTACAGTTGTATTTTTATTAGAGGTTTGTAGACAGTTATGTATAGTTGGATAGTATGTTGCCTTGTTGGCTTTCAGGTTTGGGTATATAGTTGTCTATAGCAGCCTTGCCGGCTCACCCACTGTATTCCGCATGTATATGTACATATGTCATTCCCACACGTATGTTATTCATGTTTATATCTTAAACGCATGCTTAAGGATGCTGGACATGTAGGATTCGGGCATCCGTCGCGGCACATCGGTTTGGGTCGTGACAAAATAAATCTTGGAAAACACTCTAGCTCCCTGTAACTGATCAGATAGGTCATCAATACGAGGCAATGGATACCTTTTCTTCACTGTAACTTTGTTCAACTGGCGATAATCAATGCACATACGCATAGAACCATCCTTCTTCTTCACAAACAAGACTGGGGCACACCCAAGGTGACACACTAGGCCGAATGAAGCCCTTATCAAGCAATTCTTGTAACTGTTTCTTCAACTCATGAGGGGACATACGATATGGAGGAATAGAGATGGGTTGAGTGTCTGGCAATAAATCAATACCAAAGTCGATATCCCTGTTGGGAGGCATGCCCGGAAGATCAGCTGGAAATACATCTGGATAATCCCTCACTACTGCGACTGACTCAACTATAAGGGTATCAATACTGACATCTCTCACATAAGCTAGATACACGCCACACCCCTTCGCAACCATTTGTTGAGCTTTAAGAAATGAAATAACTCTGTTGGGAGTATACTCTAAGGTACCTCTCCACTATAACCGTGTTAATCTTGGCATAGCCAGCTTCACGGTCTTAGCGTGACAATCAAGAATAGCATAATAGGGCGACAACCAGTCCATGCCCAAAATAATATTAAAATCAACCATACTGAGCAATAATAAACCGGCTATGGTCTCAAAACTACTAAGAACAACCAAACACGACCGATACACACGGTCAACAACAATAGAGTCTCCCACGGGTGTAGACACATAAACAAGAGAACTCAAAGAATCATGGTATACTCCCAAATACGGAGAAAAAAATGAGGACACATAGGAATAAGTGGAGCCTGGATCAAATAAAATCGACGCATCTCTATGACATACTGGAATAATACCTGTAATGACAGAGTCGGATGCAACTGCCTCTGTACAAGAAGGAAGGGCATAATATCTGGCTTGGACTCCCCTGCTAGGGTGACCTTACTTGCCCGACCTCCACCCTCGAGCTGCTAGAGCAGATGGAGTGGTAGCTAGTGCTGTAATCATAGCCTAGGGACCCGATGAAGCACGCGGTGCCAGAGAAATCTGTGGAGGTGCACCCTTCTTAAGTCTGTGGTAATCCCTCACTATATGGCGAGTGTCAGCACACTCAAAACAAGCTTCCGGAGGGTGTGGGCTATTGTGGCGGCTCGAGCCTGATCTGCTGGACTTACCGCTGAAAGCACCCCATGCAGGAGGTGAACTAGACACTAGCGGTGCATAATAAGGCTGTTGGGGCCTAGGAGTGGCCGAAAAACCACTGGCGGCTGGAAGTGCTAAATGAATCGGACGACTCACATAGCCCCTACCATGACGAACTATAGCTGGGGCAGGAGTACCACTATAAGTTCCAGACTCTCGAGACCTCTTGGCCTCCCACTCCTCTATCTCCCGAGCAAGCATACCCTCCAATCTTCTAGCAATCCGCACAACCTGCTGGTATGCAATATCCATCACCAACTCGCGGGCCATGCTAAGCCTGATACTGGTGTTGAGCCCCTCGATAAACCGACGAACCCTCTCTCGAACTGTATCAACCAAGGCTGGTGCATGCCTAGCCAAATCACTTAAGCGAACCACATACTTTGACACACCCAAAGCACCCTGGTGCAACTGCTCAAACTCGGCACGTCATGCATCTATGAGACTCTAGGGAACATACTCCCTCAAGAACATATCCGAGAATTGAGTCCATGTGAGTGTAGCTATCTCAGCCGGACTACCCAACTCAGAAGCACGCCACCACTGATAGGTCGCTCCTCTAAGCTGGAATGTAGTGAAAGAAACCCCGGTCGACTCCGCTACACCCATAGAATAAAGGATACGGTGGCACTCCTCAAGAAAACCCCAGGAATCCTCTGACACCAAGCCACTGAAAGTAGGAGGGTGGTACTTCTTGTACCTCTCGAGCCTGAGATGCTCCTCCTCAGAAACTATTGCCCTACCCTCGGGCCGAACTGGGGCTACCGGCTGCACTGTATAACCTCTGGAACCTGGTAGACCTGAACCCGCTGCTCTGGGGTAAGGGTGGCGGGAGTCTGTGCTCCTCCCTCGGCCTGAGAAGTAGCAGGAGCTAGTGGAATCAACCCTTCCTGAGATAGAGTACCGAACATGCTCAGGAACTGTGCAATGGTCTCCTGAAGAGCTGGCGCAGTAACAGTCGTCTCAGGTTCCTGCGCTCCGACTGGAGCTACTAGTGGCTCCTCTGTAGCAGCTCGTGCGGGTGCTCTGGTTTCACCACGTGGACGTCCTCGGCCTCTACCCCGGTCCCGGCCTCTTGTGGCTCCAATAGGGGTGCGGGTACCTGGACATCAGATCCGGTTGTACGTGTCCTCACCATCTGTGAGAGAATAGAAGACAAAATTTTAGACTTTCGAAGTCAACAATTTCGCCCAACAAGGACTCGAAGAAGTGAATAACAGTTTTCATAGCCTCCCGAAGATAAGTATAGACGTCTCCGTACCGATCTGCGAGACTCTACTAAACCTGCTTGTGACTCATAATACCTATGAACCTAGAGCTCTGATACCAACTTCTCACGACCAAAATCTCCCTCCGTAAGACATCGTGATGGCACCTAGTCTCTACGACTAGGTAAGCCTATCAATTTGCAGAATAACAAAAATAAAAGAAGAAATTAACAACTAACTTCCATTCATAACTATAAAACTAATAAAATGTCGCTCAGCATGTACAAATAAACCAGCACTCAAGTATAAACAATATTCCCAAAACCCGGTAGTCATAAGTCACAAGCTCGAAGAATTTATCTAACTGTTTCTATACATCAGTAACTAGAAGAAATAAAGGAGGAACAACACAAAAAGGGATAGAGGGGGACTCTGAGGTATGCGGACGCGGGAAGATGTACCTTGAAGTCTCCGGAGCAGCAGCAAGTATGCAACTAATAGCGGGACTGATAGGAGGTACCTAGATCTACACACAAAACATGTGCAAAAGAGTAGCATGAGTACACCACAACGATACCTAGTAAGTGCCAAGCCTAATCTCGATGGAGTAGTGACGAGGTCAGGTCAGGGCCCTACTGGTATATAATAAGTAAGACAGAAGATATAATAATGTGAAAAGACTGAGAATCTAATAAAGAGAATTCTACAGAAAGTAACAACACAACACATAGATATAAACAATAGGGGCGTTCCCGAGATACCGTCTCATAGTCCCAAAAGTAGATGCTCAACATGGGATCTCCGGAGATACCGTCTCGTAGTCCCAAAAGTAAAAATATAAAGGGATCTCCCGAGGTACCGCCTCATAGACCCAAACGTAAAATGTGCAGGGGGATCTCCCGAGGTACCGCCTCGTAGTCCTAAAAGTAAATGTGCAGGGGGATCTCCGGAGGTATCGCCTGTAGTCCCAAAAGTAAACACACGGCTCGAAACCGCTGGAAACAACAATTAACAGCAAGAACTCTACAGTTTAAGACTGATACAAAATCAAGGAAAAATAGAAATTCAACTAAGCATGTTGCACAGATTTCAAATAGGCATTTAAGACACGTAGATATGTGATACTAGGTTAAACAAGATAACTACACATGCTGGTATAACTCAATTAAGATGTAACAGGTTACTACTCAGTAAAAACCAGATTTTACAATAACTAGCCCATGTACGCACTCGTCACTTCGCGTACACGGCGCTCACATATCATAGAAGTATCACGACAGTACCAAATCCTAAGGGTATTTCCCCCACACAAGGTTAGGCAACCCACTTACCTCGAACCAAGCTCAATCAATCAGTAAGAATGCCTTTACCGCGAC
Organism: Nicotiana attenuata; assembly: GCF_001879085.1. Taxonomy (NCBI): domain Eukaryota; kingdom Viridiplantae; phylum Streptophyta; class Magnoliopsida; order Solanales; family Solanaceae; genus Nicotiana; species Nicotiana attenuata. The sequence goes on from NW_017670482.1 coordinate 401,480, forward strand.
TTTCCGACTCTGAATGGCCCTAATCTAGCCAAAGGCAATTACATACCGTAAATATAACTATAAGAAACTAGACTAATTAATTAAATCAAGACATTAACAAGAAATTAGAAATTTGTCCCAAAAAGTCGACCCGGGCCCACATCTCCGAATCGGGTAAAAGTCACAAAGTATGAACACACATTCAACCACCAGTTCACTCGTACCAAAATTACTAAAATCTGATACCAAAATCTCAATTAAAATCCAAAAATTTGGTTGAAGAACTTTTCCCACCCTTTCCCTAATTTCTCAACTCAAATCTTAAATTAGAATGTGAAATCAATGATAGATTAGTGAGATGTAACCAAAAACAAGTGAAGAATCATTACCCAATCGATGCCTCTGAAAATCCCTCAAAATCTCGTCCAAATCCGAGCTCTCTATCTCAAGTTTTTATTAAAAAAATGGTAAAACCCTCGTTTTTGAAATATTTGTAACTGCCTAGTGGTTCCTTCTTCAAGAAAGCGGAAACATCCTCGCAGTCGCGAAGCATAAAAATGATTCAGTCCAATAAAATTTCATCGCTTACGTGATGGCCTAATCGGGAACGCGTATACACAGCTTAACCCTACACGAATGCGGGACCCTCATTGCAAACGCGTAGGCAAATTGTTTGGTGACTCATCTGCCACTTTCCTCTATGTGAACGCGAGGACCCAATCGCGAACGCGTAGGCCTAGATCTCAGTGCAGCGCGAATGTGGGACATGCATCGCGAACGTGAAGGCTTAATTACAGCAACACTTAAACTTCCTCTACGCGAACGCGTAGAAGGAAACCAGACACCAGCAATAGTTGATGCTTTAGCTATAACACTAAGTTCAATTCTAGTCCGTTAACCATCCTGAATCCACCCGAGGCTCTCGGAACCTCAACCAAACATACCAACAAGTCTCAAAACATCATTCAAACTTAGTCGAGCCTTCAAATCACATCAAACAACGCTAAAAACATGAATTTCAATCCAATTCAAACTTAATGAACTTTGAAACTTCAAACTTCTACAACCTATGCCGAAACCTATCAAATCACGTCCGATTGAACTCAAATTTTGCACACAAATCATATTCAACATTACAGACCTACTCCAACTTCCAAAATTATAATCCGACCCCGATATCTAAAAGTTCACTCCCGGTCAAACTTCCCAAAAATTCAACTTTTGTCATTTCAAGCCTAATTCAGCTGCAGACCTCCAATTCATAATTCGGATACGCTCCCAAGCCCGAAATCACCCAACAGAGCTAACGGAACCGGCGAAACTCTATTCTGGAGTCATCTTCACATAGTTCCAACTACGGTCAAAATCTTAGAACTTAAGCTTTCCTTTTAGGGACTAAGTGTCCCAATTCACTCCGAAATCAAAAATAAGACCTCCTGGCGAGTCACATAAGCATAAAATGATACAGGAAAAGTAGTAAATAGGGGATCGGGACTAATACTCACAAAATAACCTGCCGGGTCGTTACAGTTCACTTGGCCAACTCGGCCTATATAAATTTAGAACCCTAATACTAATGAGTTTATTGGACGTAAAAACAAAAGGAAAGAAATTCAATTCTCGAAGCTTTCTCTCTCTCTCTCTCTCTCTCTCTCCCGCACTCTGTTATCTCTGCCTCTCTCAAGAAAGGCCTGATCAAAACTCAAGAACAGAAATGGCTGAATAGAAGAAAAATGAATGCAAGACACTCATTGCACCAAACATCGCCATTAAAAAAGCCTGGGATTTAACCGATGTAGACATAATTAAGAAGGTACAAAGCTACAGTGTTGTCCATGAGGTTTTACAAACCTTGAAACCCATGGATGATGATTGCACCTAGGAAATATTTGTTGAGTTCATCTATAACAAGCTCATTCCCATTTCTCAAAACTCTGAAAGACAAGGTCTTAACTATCATGAAACAAATTCTCACACAGAGGATCCTTTCCACCAACAACAAGAGTTCTAAAAAAGACTCAATCTCTCAAGTGTGTGAAACAATATGGGGTACGGAAGGGTTCAATACCACGAAATATTTCTCCGGATTTCTTTTAATTTCTTGGTACTTTTTTGTTGGACAATTCTTTTTAATTCGTGTATTGTATAGTTTACATAGTATGCTGTTCTTGGATTTGCAGTGTGGTGGTTGGGGGGGTGCGGATGCAGAGGCGGATTCGAAATTTAAATTTTAGGTTCAAGCTTATTATATTTTTTAAGTTATGGATTCATATTTACTATTTCTTGCAATTTTAGTAGATTTTTATACATAAATTTATACTCCGTATCGAAAGTACCAAGTTCATCTGAATTTGATACTTTCCTGTGCGGATGATATAAGTTGTTAATTCATTTTTTGACATTATATGATTAGTATTATAAATAGTTGATTCATTTTTTATATTTTCTGAGCTTCTAACTTTATATGAGCAGTATTATAGTTGTTGATTTGTTTTTTGTATTTTCTTGTTTTTACTGTAAGGAAGATTTCGTGCAAGATGTTGATTCATTTTGTATATATCATTGAATCTCTGTAGTAGGAGTAAGATAAAAGTTATGTTTTTTATTCTGTCAAACTGTAAAGATGGTTTTAGCACATCCTTTGTGCTATTACCATTTTAAAGAAAATCTTTTATATATGATCTACATAAGGTTATGATATCCAACTTCTTACAATTGGTTCCTTTTTCTTAATTGAGGAGAAAAGTGACTAGGGTCATATCGTTCTCATTCAAATTGAACACGGTTGCTTCTTGCCTAAGAGTTTAAATTTTCATCATCTTTTTCCTTTTTGTTTTGGGGGCTATCTCCGGTTTTAAATTTGTCCCAGTGATGCATCCAAAATCACAAGCTAATATTTTTTGCTGTATTTCATAAAAAATCTAAGATCATATTAGAAATCCAATATGTTAGATGTTTGTAACGACCCGGCAAGTCGTTTTAAAAGTTTTAGCCCCGTTATACCATTTACTGCTCCTTTTGAGTTCTACAACTGTTATATGACTTACCGGGTTAGTTGGTTCGGGTCCGGAGAGATTTTAGAGTGAATTGAGACACCTAGTCTCTTATCGGAAAGCTTAAGTTGGAAAAGTTGACCGGATGTTGATTTATGTTTAAACGACCTCGAATTTAAATTTTTATGGTTATGTTAGCTCCGTTGGGTAATTTTGGACTTAGGAGCACGTCCGAATTGTTATTTGGAGGTCCGTAGTAAAATTAGGTTTGAAATGGCGAAAGTTAGAATTTTGGAAAGTTTAACCGAGAGTGGACTTTTTGATATCGGGGTCGAATTGGATTTTCCAAAGTTGGAGTAGGTTAGTGGGGTTATTTGTGACTTGTGTGCAAAATTTGAGGTCAATCGTACATGATTTGATAGGTTTTGACGTCGTTTGTAGAATTTGAAAATTTCAAAGTTTATTAGGCTTGAATCCATGTGCAATTCGTATTTTTGATGTTGTTTGAGGTAATTTGAAGGCTTGACTAAGTTCGTATTGTGATTTAGGACTTGTTGGTATGTTTTGTTGAGGTTCTGAGGACCTCGGCTTGATTTTGGGTGGTTAACGGATCAAGAATTTAAGTTGGGAGACTGGTGAAGTTGAGTTTGCTGGTTTTTGGCTTATCTGGTTTCCTTATACGCGATCGCGTGTGCAGGTCCACGATCGCGTAGGCTAAATGAGTCACTGTTAGAATTTTCTCTACGCGTTGCTGACTAGAGGGTTGCGATCGCGAAGCAGTGTATCGCGAACACATGGGCTAGGCCGTGTTCGCGGAGAGAAGTGAAGTAGGAGTTGGAACCACACGTTTTGTTCATCGTGAACGCGTGAGATCGTTCGCGGTCGCGTAAGTCAGCGGGTCAGTTCATCGCGTTCGCGTGATGGATTCCGCTTTCGCGTAGGGTTAAATTGTGGGGCAGCATAGTTGTGCTTCGCGATCACGAGGTATGTTCCGCGATCGCGATAAAGGTATATCTGGGCAGAATAAAAGATTCAAAAACGAGGGTTTTGAGTTCATAACATAGAATATATTTGGGAGCTCGGTAGTAGGAGATTTTTGGAGAGATTCTTGCGTGGGTGTTTGGGGTAAGTGATTCCTATTTAATTTTGGTCAAATTTTATGATTATGCCTTTAATTCCATCATCTAATTTGTGATTTGGGGTGGAAAATTAGGAAAATGAGGAAGAATTCTTGGGCTAGATTTTTGAGGATTTGAATGGGATTTTGTTATCGAATTTGAGTAAATTTGGTATGGTTAGACTCGTGAGTGAATGGGCTTTCGGGTTTTGTGACTTTTGTCAGATAGCGAGATGTGGGCCTGGGGGGCCGGGTTGAGCTGATTCCGGATTTTGGCTTATATATTTGTATTTTTCTTGTAGAATTGATCCTTTAGCCTATATTGATTATGTTGTACTGCTTGTGGCTAGATTCAGGACGTTTGGAGAGCGATTTGAGAGGCAAAAGGCGCGTTGGAGTAGAGTTTTGTCCGGTTGAGGTAAGTAACACTTTCAAACTTGGTTTTGAGGGTTTGAAACCCCGAATTATGTGTTATGTGATTGGTATTGAGGTGACGCACATGTCACGTGACGGTCATGCGGGCATGCACCGTGTGAATTGGGACCTGGTCGATTCCATGGCACTGTAAAGTGGCCCTATTTTGTTGATATCCGTATTTTTACCATGTGATAAAATAACTAAGCTGTCAATCATGCTAAAATCATGTTTAGGCTATATGTTGGTACTGTTGGGACCCATAGTGGTCGTTTCTTGTTGTTAACTTATTGATCTCATTGATATTTCGTACTCAGTCATGTTCATTCATTTCATATCAGATCTCAATCTCTGTTCTTATTGTTGATACATCATATCATCACGTTCGGGCTAGTTTCATGACATTTGTAAGCTCGTGAGTGAGACTGGAGAGATTGATGATTGAGTGAGGTCGAGAGCCTGATTATGAATGATATTTATGGTATCGGGTAGTACGCTGCAGCGGTTATATTGATTTATGATAACGCTTGGGCTAAAGGAGCCCCTCCGGAGTCTGCAAACACACCCAGTAATCACGGTTGATATTATTGAGGGATGGATCTTCCCTGGAGATGGATCTTCTCCACGGACTGGATTGGCCCTACTCAGTACTGGGTGATGATGGTCAGTGATATATATATTTCGGGATGGATCTTCCCTGGGCCGTATGGGCCATATACAGTACCGAGTGATTGAGCATTTGAGAGTGTAAGCATATGAGGTTGTCAGCATGGTGCACCACATACATCATGTGCATTGGCACGTAGAAGCAGAAGAGTTATATTCTTCATATCATTCAGATTTGATTTATTTTATTGTTTTGAGCTATCTATTGAAAGCATGCCTACGTTTCTGCACTGTTATTTCTATATTGAACTGTGCCGGTTGAGTTCGTCACTACCTTTCAGTCCAAAGGTTGGATTTGTTACTTATTGAGTTGGTTGTACTCACGTTACACCCTGCACCTCGTGCGCAGATCCAGGTGCTTCCGGTCACGGCGGCTGCTGATTGAGGAGTCAGATATCGGAGACTATCGAGATAGCTGCATGGTGTTTGCAGGCCTTGACTCTCCTTAATTATCTTTAACTGTATTTCAGTTCTTATTCCATAGACATTGTAGTAGACTGTATTCTGGTATAGATGCTCGTGTACTCAGTGACACCCCGATTTTGGGATAGATTATATTGTGTTGCAGATTTATTTCTGTTTCAAAAAGGCTTTTCTTAAATATTAATTGCTTCCGTCTATATTTTCAAAGCATTTACAGGGTTGAGATGGTTGAGTAGTGGCTTGCCTAGTTCCACGATAGGCGTCATCACGACGGTTGGTTTTGGGTCGTGATAATATTCTATTTTATTTTATCTCTCAATTTGTCCCTTTTTTGTATCTGTTCATTTTTCATATCATTTATAGTTGAAAATGTAAAGTAAATCCGTTGTTAGTAACCCAAAATATTTATTTAATCACTTTGATCACAAAAACTATTTTTCGATTAAACAACCATCGTTTTAGGATTTGAAAGGTTCCTCAAGGAGTAAGATGAGAGTCAAGGATTCCTTCATGTAACAATAGCTCTCACACAAATTGATTGATGCAAAGCATAAAAATAGCTTATGAAGACATATGGACATCTTTTCTGATTCAAGCTCCAGCTATATGAACAATTCACTTTCATACTGGAATTTTTTCCAATGATTCTTTTTCTAGTAATTGTCATTTCAGATTCAATACTCTAGCTACAAGAGCTAATATTGATTTGAGAGGATAACATAAAAATAAGAGTTTGTCATATTTTCACTTCTTAAATTATTGCTTGAAGCGGGTGAGATTTTTTTTTAAATTGTTATGTTCATTAATAATTTTGAAATAAAAAAATGAGGCCTAAAGTAATTTACTTCCGTGTTAATGAAATTCAAAACAAAAAGGCCTTACTCTAAATTTCAGTAGGCCGATTAGGCTTATATAAATTTAGAAACCTGATATTAATGGGTTTATCAGACAAAAGAATAAAACAAAAGGAATTCAATTCCTCCGCTCTCTCTCTCGCTATGTTACCTCTGTCTTTCTCAAGAAAGGTCCAATCAAAACTGAAGAACAGAAATGGCTGAATGGAAGATGGTTAAATACAAGACACTCACTATACCAAAGACGTCACCATTTGATAGACATAATAAAGAAGGCGCAGAGCTACAGTGTCATCCATGGGGTTTTACCAATGGATGATGGTTCCAACTGGGAATAAGTTTGCTGAGTTCATGTATAACGAGCTTGATCCTTCCCATTTCTCGAAATCTCTGAAAGACAAGGTCTTAACTATCAAGAAAAACTTTCTCGCACAAAGAATCCTTTCTATCAACAACAAGAGTTTCAAAGAATACCCAATCTCCCACTATGGGGTCCGGAAGGAACCAATAGCTAGAAAAATTCTTCTTGATTTCTTTTAATTTTTTGGTACTTATTTGCTGGATAATTCTTTTTAATTCTTGTATTATATAGTTTACATAGTATATTATTCTTGGATCTGCGGTGTAGTGATTGGGGGTTGTGAGGATGATATAGGTTGTTAATTCATTTTTTGACATTGTATGATCAGTATTATAGATTGTTGATTTATTTTTTATATTTTCTTGGTTTCCGACATTATATGAGCAGCATTGTAGATTGTTGATTAATTTTTTGTATTTTCTTGTCTTCACTTCTAGTGTAAGGAAGAGGTTGGTTCATTTTTAGTTATCATTGAATCCCTTTAACAGGAGTTAGATGAAAACTATGTTTTTGATTCTATCAAATCGTAAAGATGGATTTAGCACAACCCTTTGTTCTACATATATATAATATTATTACCATTCTAAAAATAAATAAAATATTTTATAGAAGGTCTACATAAGATTATGATATTCAACTTGTTAAATGGTTCCTTTTTCTTAATTGAGGAGAAAATTAAAGTGGGGCATTGCTGATACCCAATTTTTTCCTATATTTTTGATATGCATAAATACCTTCAAAATAGAATATACATGCATATATAAGCATGCACAAGGTTTTTATAATTTTTCCATAATTTTAGAGATTTAAATTGATTTATTTCCTTCCCTTTTATTTATAAAATCCCCAATAATTATTTCCCAAATTATTATTATGGTGATTTAGTCATTTAATTTCTATACTTATGCCAAAATATGGTTAAGATATTTTTTATGCATTTTTATAATTGCATTTGGTATTTTTTTAAGCTAAATTGCATATAATTGCAATATTAGCCCATTTAATGTATAATTATATTTTATATGCGTAAAATTGGTCCCTATATTTTTAAAATGATAAATTTCTATTTTAAATTATTTTGGTACATAAAATTATTTTCCAGAAGTTATTTATTATTTATTATAAATTATATAGGAAAAAATGGCTATTTAAAATATAGCTTGATTTACATTTCGATTATAGCCTAAATTGAACCCAACCCCAGCCCAATTTCACATTAAAATACCCGACCCAAGCCCTAAACCCGCCTACCCGACCCAAGACCCGTTAAATCCTGGCAGTTGATCTAAAAGATCAACGGCCCTCATGAGTTCTTTCCTTTTTTATCCCAAACAAACCCCTAACCCTATCTCATTTCTCAAATCCGCCGCCTCTGTATTCTCTCGTCTCCTCTCCTCTCTCAACCCCTCAACCTAACCCTAGCTCCTTCAACCGCCGCCTCCCTTCTCTGGCCGTCTCCGGTGACCACCCTCCAACTCCTAAGCCTCTAATGGCCCCTCTATTGCCATGCTCACCTTCTCTGAGGTCTTCAAGGTCCCTGGGCCACGCTAACTTGCACCTAGGGTTTGCCATCTGGTCTGTTCTTGGCTACTTCAGCATGATTCCAAGCGAAATCCTGTTGTACTTGTTACGATCCTTGAGATTTTGACAGGTTCTTTCATCTATACCTGGGTTTTCTTCTGAAACCCTAATTTTTGCTTACAACTCCTAGATCTGTACGATTTTTAAACGATTTGAGTTTGTTTCTTTGATGTTTTACACTATCTTTGTAACCCTTTACAAAAATCACCGGTTTCAAAGTGTTTTTACCTTGTTCTCAAATTAGGGTTTTCAGAACTTCTTCTAAAACTTTGTTTGAACCGATTCTTTATGTTTAAACTTCTATCTCTTGCATATTTCGACCGACTCTATGATTTTACTACCTCTTCGACTTGCCTGTGTTGAAAACCCTAATTTCTTAAGTTCTAATTTTGGGTTTCTGAGTTTTTATTTTGATAACGTGTTCGGTTAATCTGTATGTTTCTGTGATTCTGTGATGTTTGCCCTATGATTGCTTGTTAAGGTTCCTAATTATGGCTATCCCTGCCTATTGTGTGATTTTACCCTATTTTGTTCACCAATGTTTCTGATTCTTCACTTCTCCCGCCTGTATCATGCTTATTCTACTAATTCAGACCATGCTCTACACGAATCCCTAATTCATATATGATTTTTGTCCTACTCGACCTCTCAGAGTTCTAGTTTTTGCTTACTATGTGCTTGTTCTTATAAAGTTGTGCTAAAACAGTGCTATTTTCTACTTTTGAATCTTTGTGATTGACCTTTCACTGATTTCGTATGATATCTCTACTGATTTTTACCTTGTAGAATGTTTCTGACCTTATTCTATGATCAATTATGCTATTAATTAATTTCTTAAGTCTTTCCTTGATTGAAATATGCTGAACCTAGCCTCTATTACCTGTTATGTACTTGTACTATGCAGAAAATATTTCCTTATTTGTCATGTTCAGCCTTATACGATTCCTTCCTTATTTGTCATATGTCTATTACCGTTTGAAGTTAACTCCTCAATTAAAGGGAGTACTTACCTTGATTTCCTGACTGATTGATGTTGAGTTCCATAATTACCAATGAACTTTGATTTTTACTTTATTTGCTACTTGCTTTCAAACTATAAATACCTTAGTCTTTCACTAACACAGCACACGGACTCTTGGTTCAAAAACTCTCTCTCGCACTTAAAACTTTCTACTCTCTTTGTGCTAGTCCGGCTGCAAGCCAAGGCTAACCATTGTGTTCTCATGCTCTTTCACTTTGCTTACTGTCTTCTTTACTGGTATGCTCTAGTTTCAATTCAAAGTTCCAACAACAATATGATTCTTTTGTTGCTTCGGTTCATCCTGTTACTAGTTTGCTTCTATTTATGATTTTGCTGTGAAATTTGTAGTTAATATGTTTACATTATTAGCATGTTATGTACTTCCATTCTTTAGGATCAGTGTAATACCCCTCTGTGTTGTTTCTGAGCATGTCTATACCAATTATCTCTACCTGTTATGTGCTTACCATCATATGCTCCATGTATCCCCAAATCCCTTGACCCATGTTTATGACTACTGAACTTGCTTTGGTTCTGTGACTCCTGGCTGTGTATGAACCTGTCTTAAAGGTGTTGTGTATGGACTTTTTTTCATTACTCCAATCTCTTTTCAAACTGCCTCTGTGGTTTTTTACTAAATTACTTTCAAACAAACTTCCTTTTTAATATATTTTTTCACTAAAACCTTCCAACTTGTGTCAAGCACTTTCACTTTACTCCTAAGTCAATAGGTTCTGCCCCCTCCAGTGTGTGTACTACCTTGGAATCCTCTTGAGAACCCTCTGAACTCTGGCATACTGAGGCTAGCCCTTCCACACTGCACTTATTCAATTTGGTTACCAAGCCTAGGTGTAAGCACTGCCCGGGATCCTTGAGATCCTTAGGGAACTCTGATGCACCTGGACTATAACATTGTCTATGGAATTTGGGCATTTGAGGCTATTGGAGGCTTTGGAAATCTGAGCCTAATTGAAGGCTCCCTATAGAATAACTTCTTATTTTCTTATTTATTTATGTAATTCATTCATATGGTCTGTAATAATTTGTAAATAGATATTAGGGTAATTAGTAAAAAAGGATGGGTAGTTACATGTTTGCGGGGTAATACGGGTAGAAACCATGCCTATAGGACTTTAAATTTTGGATATGATTGCCTCACTAAGTAGAAAACATGCCTATTAGATTTTTTTACATTGTGTCTTGTCTGTCTCACCATGTTAGAAATCATGCCTATAGGATCTAATCCAGATTTTGTTATGACAAGTGTTTATGTATGTTTTCATGTTTGCAAGTCTTAAAATCAGCCTAACAAGTAGATGTCATGCCTATAGGATGTAATTTAACCTAGATTCTATTATAGCAAGTGTTTATGTATGTTTTCATGCCTGCAAGTCTTTAAAGTCAGTGTTAAAGAACTAGATATCATGCCTATAGGGAACGCCATCAGAAATTCTGCCTAAACTAGTCTTAGATAAATCAATCCAGTCCGTGCTCAGTTCACTTCGAAACCAGTTTATTTTTCTGAAACGAGTTCTTTTAAAAACTGCTTTAATCTATCATTAGACGGCATGCCTATAGGGATTTCAAAGTCTGTTTTAAAACCTGCCTTGTTTTACTATAAAAAAATGCAATCGTCAGTACTCCGCGTATAGGCAAGCCTTTTAGGGCGTTTTCAAAACTACAACTCTGAAACTGTTTCTATTGCTTAATGCCTTTCTGATCCTAACAGGCTTCAAAAAACCAATAGGCAACTGCTAGGGTCATTACTCCTGAGTTTATAAAAAACAAATTGCTTGCCTTCTGCATATTCACCTAGGCATCCTGCCTTAGGATACTGTTTAATAGAAAGCCCTTAATTGTGTTTGAGTCGTGTTGTTTCTGTGTCTTGTTTGAGGAGGAAACTTTGAGCCTCTAATTGCTCCCTTTATCTTATGTGCTAAAAGTCCTAATTGTTTTGCTTGTCGCCTTAGTATTTTTTACCTTTTAAAACCTTAGGGGTCTGTCTAGAACCGCCTATAGGTAGAGGTACTACATCCCTCCAGGACCATTAAGAAGGGACGGGTAGCAGCACGCAATAGAGATCATTGACCAACACTCGCTTTGCATGACCACTAAGGGGATGGGAGGGTAGATATGGATATGATGACCGGTGCGCTAATGCCACGCATAGCCCCTTTCCAAGGAGTGATTACCGGGCATTGTACTGATGTGATCCTATAGGCTAACCAACCTAGGACCTCCCTCTCCCCAATTTCTCTTTACTTGAAGCTTTACTTTCCTCTTTTATGCACATAACCTGTTTAAATTCTTATTTTATTATTTGAGTTATACAATGCCCAACATGCCCTGCTTGCAATTATTTGCTTCAACTGTTTATTTTTAATGGACTAGTTCGTAAGTATAAGTTCGGCCGGGACCTACAGTTGTGGACCAAGAGGGGTGCCTAACACCTTCCCCTCAACGTTATTTCGAGCCCTTACCCTAATCTCTGGTAATGCAAACCAATCTAAGAGTTAACCGCTCTAGGTGCCATGATGCACCTTAATTCGTTAGGTGGCGACTCTTCAAATACCCAATTCCCAAAAAGGAAATGAGTTGTTCCCCCATGAAATGTCGAAACCCGAACTCCTCCCCCCGCGAGGGAGGGAAAAAGGGGGCGTGACAGGCATATTGTTCTCAATTGTTTCCCCAAATTAGGAGGATTTATAGTGTTTTTACACTTCTCATCCAGCATGACTCGAACCCAGGACCTAACGGTCGTGGGTGGAGGTGCATTACCAACTGAGCAATCTCACTTGACCTTTTTTATATTATTCTCATCAAATTGATCGTGGTTGTTGTTTGCATGAGAGTTTAAATCTTCATCATCTATTTCCTTTCCTATTATGGGCCAGTGATGCACCCAAAATCACCGGCTGATTTTTTGGTGTACTTCAAAAAATCCAATATCATATTAGAAATCACTTGTGTTAAATATTCTATTTCCTTTCATATCTCAATTTGTTCCTTTTTCATATCATTTATATTTGTAAAAATGAAGTAAATCAGTTGATAGTAATCCAAAATATTTATTTAATTGCTTTGACCATCAAAACAATATTTTAGGTTAAACAATCATTATTTTGGGATTTGAAGGTTCCTCAAAGAGTAAGATGAGAGTCAAGGCTTCTTTTCTGATTCATAAACAGAACCGGTGCACCCCAAGGCGACACACTAGGCCTAATAAACCCCTTATCAAAAAGTTCCTGAAGCTGCTCTTTCAATTCTTTCAACTCAGATGACGCCATACAGTATAGAGAAGGGCTGAGTGCCCGGCACCAAGTCAATACCAAAATCAATATCCCTGTGGGCAGCATGCCCGGCAGGTTTAAAGGAAACACATCCAGAAAATCTCGCACCACCGGAACAGAATCAATAGTAGGAGTATCATCACTCACATCCCTCACAAAGGCCAAACAAGACAAACACCCCTTCCCAACCATCCGTTGGACCTTCAAATATGAAATCACTCTGCTGGGAGAACAATCTATAGAACCTCTCCACTCGATCCTTGGTAATCCCGGCATTGCCAATGTCACGGTTTTAGCGTGATAATCCAGAATAGCAAGACATGAAGACAACTAATCCATACCTAATATCACGTCGAAATCAACCATACTAAGAAATAGGAGATCAACTCTAGTCTCGAATCCCCCAATAGTCACTACACACGGCCGATATAGACGGTCCACAATAATAGTATCGCCCACCTGCGTAGATACATGAACAGATAAAACTAAGGACTCACGGGGCATATCCATATAATAAGCAGAATACGATGATACATACGAATAAGTGAAACCAGGGTCCAATATTACATAAGCATCCATGTGCCATACTAAGACAATACATATGATCACTGTGTTTGAAGCAACGGCATCTGGCCTGGCTGGAATAGCATAGAATCGGGCCTAACCGCCAACTGATCGGCCTCCCCCTCTTGGGCGACCCCAAACTGCCTGGGCGGGTGGTGAAGTAATTGGTGCTGAGGTCGTAGCCTAACTCCCCTGCTGAGCTGAACCTCCCGTAAGGCGGGGACAGAATCTCTTCACATGACCCAACTCTCCACACTCGAAACATCCCCTCTCAGAAAATGATGGCAAATACTGGGGCGGACCCCGAGAACCAGAATGACTACCAGAGGAAACTGGTGTAGATAAACCTTGAACTGAAGGTGCACGAGATGAACTCTGAGCAGGGAGAGCACTGAGAGATGACTTACCCAGTCTAGCACTGTACGACCCATGGGTGGATGATGCGCCAAGATGAACTGAACGAGCCATCTGAGAGGGACTATAAGGACGACCCCTGTTGTGGGAAGACTGTCCCCCAGAAGGAACACCACTGAAACCACCCGAATCCCGAGGCCTCTTGGCCTCCCTCTTCTCTCGCTCCTAACTACGAACCATCTATAGCCACCTAGCAATATCGACTACCTCATCGAATGTAGCACCTGATACACTCTCCCGAGTCATAACAAAACGGTATTGATAGTAGAGGCCATCAATGAACCTCCCAATGCTCCCCCTCTCAGTGGGAACCAACTAAATGGCGTGACGATCCAACTCTAAAAACCTGATCTCGCACTGGGTCACATGCATGACATCCTGATGTAGCTGCTCAAACTGTCTGCGCAGCTCCTCTCAGCGTGTTTATGGCACAAACTTCTCCAAGAAGAGAACGGAGAACTCATGCCATGTAAGTGGTGTAGACTAGCTTGTGTCTCTCATTGGCCTCCCACTATCTGAAGGCATCCCCAGTAAACTGAAAAGTAGTGAATGAGATCCCATTGGTCTCCAGAATACCTGCCGTGCAAAGAATCTGGTGGCATCTGTCCAAAAAGTCCTGGGCATCTTCAGACTCAGCCCCACTGAATAATGGAGGTTGGAGCCTCCCAAACCTCTCTAGTCTCATCTGCTCATCATCAGTCATAACGAGACCTACTTGGGCCTGAGCATCTGCAAGAGGCTGGGCTAGTAGTACCCCCAATGTCTGAAGTCCCTACATCACTTGCTCCGTAATACGGGCGGCGGGAGTGTGAGTATCTCCCACGGCCTAAGAAGTGGCTGGCACGGTCTGAACAGAAACCGCCTGAGCAAGGCTAGTGCACACGGTGAAAATCTGAGCCAAAGCCTCCTGAAGGCCTGGAATCAGAATGGGCACAGCTGGTGCCTGAGCTGGCCCAACTGACTCAACCATATCTGATACCTGCTCCTGAGCTGGAGCAACTAGTGGATTTTCAGGTGCTACCTAGCTGTTGTACGAGCTGCACCTCTGCCCCTACCACGAACCCGGCCTCTCGTGGACCTAGCCGGTGGTACTGGTGGATGTCCGTCCTGCTCGGTAGCGCGTTTCCTCACCATCCATAAGAGAATAGAATAACAAAAGTTTAGTTACCGGAGTCAACAAATCCACCCGACAAGAATACAAGAATGTGAAGCTTCCTAAGGGTTCAGCAGCCTCTCGAAGATAAGTACAAACTTCTCTGTACCGATCCGCAAGACTCTACTAAACCTGCTCATGACTCGTGAGACCTATGTAACCTAGGCTCTGATACCAACTTGTCACGACCCAAAATCGATCCGTCGTGATGGATCCTATCATAGTACTAGGCAATCTGACTACTCAGACATTTCTAACACTTTAAATCTTTAAAAGATGCTAAACAGTTTAATTAAAGGAAAATCTTTTAGAAACAGAATAAGAAATCATAACTTAATACATAAACTCTTCCCCAAACGGGGGTGTCAATGAGTACATGAGCATCTACATAAAGACATAGTCTGGTACACTATTTAGAAAGTAAAAGCTGGAAAATAAACTGAAAGATAAGGGAGGAATGTCAAGGTCTGCGGACGCCAAGCAGCTACCTCGATGATCTCCGAAGATCTGGACTCTGCAAATCAACAATTGCCGTGGCCGGAATCACCTGGATCTGCACACGAGGTACAGGGTGTAGCGTGAGTACAACCAACTCTATAAGTAACAAATCTAATCTTTGGACTGAAAGTAGTGACAAGTCCAACTATTACGGTCCACTTTCAGTATTTAACAGTACAAAAAGTTACAAAAATTATGATAGTGATATCTCAAAAATTCATAGTCTATAAGTGAAAGTACAAGAATTTAGACATGCTTTCAACGGGAATTTAGACATGCGTTCAAATTTTACAACAAAACTCAACACATAACAGGGCAGATCCAGCCCGAATACAAATAAACTACGGTAGATCCAGCCCATTTACAAATAAACCAGGGCATATCCAACCTAAATGTAAATAACTGCTAGCATTGCGCCCACTGTAGATGTGCAGACTTCGGAGGGGCCGATCCATCCCAAGCGCTATAATAAGCCAAATCCTTGCGTGAATCAATAAACCTACTGCGGCGTGCAGCTCGATCCCATGAATACCACTCATAATAGGCCATCGGTCTCACTTAGTCAATAATCTCTCTAGTCTCTCGGTCTCACTCAGTCAATAATCTCTTTAGTCTCTCGGTTTGAACAGAATCATGATAATCAGCCTAAACAATGATGATATGATGTATCAAGTAAAGACAAAGGAGACTAAGACATATTATTCAAGTAATAACTATGACCGGGTACAAATTGACAGGTTAAGCATTTAGTTCAACAGCAAGGAACGACCACTGGGTCCCAATAGTACCAACACATAGCCTAAGCAGGATTTCTATCATGACTGACAGCTCAATAGCTCTAACACAGGGTAAAAATACGGGCAATAACAAGATTTATCAATTATTCAGTTCCGTGGAATCGACCAAGTCACAATTCTTATGGTGCACGCCTACATTCCCGTCACCTAGCACATGTGTCACCTCAACACCATTCACATAACACGAAATTCGGGGTCTCATACCCTCAGAACCAAGTTCAGAAGTGTTACTTACCTCAAGATGTGCAAATCCCTACTCCAACAAGCCCTTGCGTCGCGAAACGGCCTCCAAATGCCTCGAATCTAGCCAACAGTTCGATATAATAAACACGAGCTAAAGGAATCAATTCCATATGAAAATACTAAGTTCTTAATCAAAAGTCAACTCAAAATCGGCCCTCGGGCCCACGTCTCAGAATCCAATAAAAGTCACAAAATCCAAAAGCACATTCAACTACGAGTCCAACCATATCACATTTACCAAAATCCAATACCAAATCGACACCCAAATCCCCAATTCACACTCTCTAAATCTCTACTCTCAAACTCCCAAAATTACACCTCAAAACCACACAATCTAGGTGGGAAATTCAATAGGGAAACATAATTATTGAATAAAGTTAACCACAAGTGACTGACCTCAAGAAACCCCTCGAAAATCCTCTCAAAATCACCAAATCCCGAGCTTGGAATATTGAAAATGATTGGAAAAAAATACTACGGAACCCTCGATTTAATATTTTGCCCAGGCTTCATCGCTTTTGCAGTCCAAAAATGTGCTTCTGCGGTACTGCTTTTGCGATCACTAATGCGCTTCTACGCAAAACACTCCACCCCCGACCATGCGCACCAGCCGCATCTGCGGGTGCGCTCCTGTGCAATTGAGGTTCGCTTCTGCGAACACCCCTTCCAGCTCACTCTCCGCTTCTACGACAATATTCCCGCTTCTGCGACCATGCAGGTGCGGACAATCCTTCGTACCTACGACCACAACCTTCCTCACTCCTGGTCGCATCACAGCTGACACCTGCGAGCTCGCAGGTGCGATTGTACCGGCAACTCCAACTTCAGCAATCCTTCAAACTCTAAATTTGATCTGTTAACCATCCGAACTCCACCCAAGTCTCCCGGGACCTCAACCAATTATACCAACAAGTCCTAAATTACGATACGAACTTAGTCGAGCTTTCATATCTCATCAAACAACGCTAAAACCACGAATCGTGCGTCGATTCAAGCCTAACGAACTATTGAACTTCTAACTTCTATATTCGATGCCGAAACCTATCAATTCACGTCCGATTGACCTCAATTTTTTCACACAAGACACAAATGATACCACGGACCTACTCCAACTTCCGAAACCCCAATCCGAGTCTGGTAACCACAAAGTCCACCCTCGGTCAAACTTCTAAATTTCCAACTTTATCCATTCCAAGCCTAATTCAAGTACGGACTTCCAAATTACAATCCGGACACATTCCTAAGTCTAAAATCACCCAACAAAGCTAACGGAACCATCAAAACTCCATTCCGGAGTCGTTTACAAATAAGTCAACATCCGGTCAACCATTTCAACTTAAGTTTTCAACCATGAAACTAAGTGTCTCAACTCATTTCGAACCCGAACCAACTACCCCGACAAGTCACATAACAACTGTAAAGCATAAAATGAGCAGTAAATGGGGGAACGGGGCTACAACTCTCAAAACGACCGGCCGGGTCGTTACAATTTCATTGAAAACGAGTTAAGAATTCATATCTCAGAAAACATTATACCTTTGTTTCTTTGTGTGTAAGAGTAACTAATAGTCGTACTCGCGCCATGCGCAGTCAATATTTAAAATATTAGTTAAATTAAATTGTGACGGGCTTGTTTGTACATATTAGATCGCATTGCTTTAATAAATTTCAATTGTCATCTTATTTGTTGATACAATATACCCAATAATAAAATCTCTATTAAATTAAAGGGACTTACACAGTCATTGAATAAAAAAAATTCTATATTTTTCTTTATTATATTATCCAATAGTTAGTGTTTATACATTGTTAATAGAAATTTTATTATCTTACTTTGTTTAATATTTTTGTCTACTCGCTTTATTTTTGTAAAATAAGAGAAAATATATATTTTATTAATCTTGAAATATTTTTTTATTTTAAATTTTATCTTGTTGTTCTCAAAGATATTATTTGCCTTTTAATGAATATAATCTATATCAAATTAAAGGGACTTATATAGTCATTTAATATGTATTTTTTATTATATTATCCAATATTTAGTATAATTATATTGTTAATAAAAAAATTATTAGCATATTACTTTGTTGAATAATTTTATCTGCTATTTTTTGTATAATATAATAGAAAATATATATTTTAGTATTATTAGAATATATTTTTATTTTTATTTTATTCTATTATTATCTATAATTTTTTTGAATAAATAAACTTTTTATTTTAAAAAAGAAAAACGAAAATTATTATTAAAAATAAAGAAATTGACCAACCTAAACCAACCCTCACCTATATTTGAGTAGTTAATTTCTTTGTGTCTTTATTTTCTTATCATTTTCTTTTTTAATTTTATTTTTAAATAATTTTTTAATATGCTAATTTGTTGGAACTTTGTCCTAAAATTTGACACTTGTTAATCTTTGGTTGATACACTTGGCATCATCAAATTGATTTGCTTCTCCTATTCTATATAGCTAGATTAAATATTATCTGAATTTTAATGAATAAAATCTCTATTAAATTAAACGGAATTAAATAGTTATCGAATAACTTTTTTGTTTTATATTTTTCTTTATTAAATTATCCAATATTTAGTATAATTACATTGTTAATAAAACTTATTAGCATATTACTTGTTTAATATTTGTCACGACCCGGATTTCCCACCAACGGGAGTCATGATGGCGCCTACTGTTGGAGCTAGGCAAGCCAAACATTTAAACATCTTCGGATAACAACACAACAATAATAAAATAACGAGTTTTTAAATAAATGCGGAAGTCTTTTAAAACATAAATAACTGAAAAACCCAAAATGCGGAAGCTTAACATTTCACTACCCAAGACTGGAGTCGCTGTCTCACGAACCACTAAAGAGTACTACAAACAAGCTGAATAGAAAAATATATAATGTCTGTCTCGATACAATGAAAACAAACTGAAACATAGAAAGGGACTCCGGCCTGCGAACGCCAGCTAGGCTACCTCGTAAGTCCCTGGACTGAAGAGGGCTCCCGATCAACTACAGCTGTGATCCAAGAGCTGCTCCGGTACCGTAATCTGTGCAAAAAGCACAGAAGTGTAGCATCAGCACAACCGACCCCATGTGCTGGCAAGTGCCTGGCCTAACCCCGGCGAAGTAGTGACGAGGCTAGACAGGACTACCAAGTCAACCTGTGTAGTTCAATATATATATATATATATATATATATATATATATATATATATATATATATATATATATATATATATATATATATGCAACAAAGGAAAGAATACCGAAATTAAACAGTTAACTAGGGAGGGGAGCATGCTATGGGGGAGTACAAACCGGATATAAAGTCAACAACTTAAGTAAGAAACAGGGCAATAACAAAAATTAACAAACAGGAGAATCAACAGTTGCACGGCATCAACCTTCGTGCTTTTACTCTCATTCTCACCAAAAACAATCAAATAGAATGCACGGCATCACCCTTCGTGCTTTTCCTCACATAACTCTCATTTCATGGTGCGGAATGATCCTTCGTGCAGTTATAGTCAAATCAGAGCACGGAATGTCCCTTCGTGCATAAATAATCAAAACATGGCACGGAATGACCCTTCGTGCAAATATAATCAAAAACATGGCACGGAATGACCCTTCGTGCAAATATAATCAAACATAGCACGGAATGACCCTTCGTGCAAATATAATCAAACATGGCACGGAATGACCCTTCGTGCATTATCACTCTTCCTCACCCAACCAACAATCACAACCAAACGGGCGGGGGAATAAGCAAATAATAAGAAATGTCCCGGCAAGTGAAAACACAATTAAACAGCTAAGTTCCGGCAAGGGAGTAACAACAACAACTTTCACATCCCGGCAAGGGAGATAATCAATATACTGAAACCATCCCGGCAAGGGATTAATCATATCTCTTTCCGTTTCTTTCATTTCTCACTCAATAGCATTTTTATTGTTCGAGCCAACGCTCCAAAGAATTTACAATTCATAACCAATCCTCAAACTCTTCACATTATGTAGAATTCATCAATTAGCATAGAAGAGTCTCAAAAATATCAGAAATACGTGCAAACAAGGACCCACGGTCATGCTAGACACCGGTGTATAGATACTCGTCACCATGCCTATACACCGTACTCGAGCATTTAGCAATTAGCAATTAATAACACTCTAATCCTATTCCCTCAAGCCAAAGTTAGATCAAACACTTACCTCGGTCCAAAGAATAGCAATCAATCCTCAAATACCGCCTTTCCTCTACAATCCGACTCCGAAACAATGATATCTAGGCATAATTAATTCAATAGTATCAATTAGGGCTCAACAACATAATCCCATAGCCTAGAAATGAGTTTTCTAGCATCCTTCCAAAAATACCAAAATTCGACACCGGGCCCACATGGTCCAAACACGAGGCTCGGACCAAAACCTAGTCACCCATAACCGCACGAGTTCAAATATATAATTTATTTTAAGATTCGACCCCAAATTGAGGTTGAATCACCCAAAATTCTCAAAAACCTAACTCTACCCAAAACCCTTAATTTACACCTTAAGTTACATGTTTTAGGTCTAGGAATTTGATAAATGATGATAGAAAATGAAGAAAACGAGTTAGATAATACTTACCCAAGAAGCTTTGGTGAAGAAAAGCTCTAAAGATCGCCTATGGGCTGTGGAGAAGATGAGTTTGTGTGAAATATGGACTAAATCCCGAAGCTACTGTTTCTGAAATTTAAAAATAACTGGGCAGAAAAATGCTCAATGCGATCGCGAAGAAAGTCATGCGATCGCATAGGGATAGGAAGGTTGTCCATTGCGATCGCAGAAAGGACAATGAAATCGCATAGAAGAGATAGGTCGGGCATCGCGATCGCGAACGGAACTATGCGATCGCGTAGAGGAAAAATAAAGGGCTTCTCAACTTGACACTATGCGATCGCAGAAGGATCTACGCGATCGCATACAACAAAAATGAACCCCTGAACAAGTTACACTATGCGATCGCGGACAAAGCTATGCGATCGCATAGAACAAACAACTGGAGACAATAGCAGACAGCAGATCTGCAACATTTCTAAGGCTAAAACCATCCCAAAACACATCTGAATCACACCCAAGCCCTCTGGGCTCCTAACAAAACACATGGACTAACTCAACAACATCCTACGAACTTAACCGTGCGATCAAATCGCCAAAACAACATCAAAATCAATGAATCAAACCTCAAAATCATCATTTTTCATTTTAACTTCACAAACTTCAAACTTTAGATATTTAGGTCCAAAACACGCCAAATGACGTCCGTTTTCGACCAAACTTTACAGAAAGCGCTTAACACATATTTAAGACTTGTACCGAGCGTCGGAACCAAAATACGAGCCCGATACCATAGTCTCTTAATAAATTTTCATTTCCATTTTCCTTAATAATTTCAGAAAGACAATTTCACAGAAAAATTCTTTTACTCGGGTTCTAGACCTCGGATTTCGACTCCGGGCACATGCCCGAGTCCCATATTTTTCTACGGACCCTCCGGGACCGTCGAATCACGGGTCCAGGTCCGTTTACCAAAAATGTTGACCGAAGTCAACTTTAATCATTTTAAAGCCACATTTTGAAATTTTTCACAGAATTTAACATATAATCTTTCCGGCTACGCGCCCGGACTGCGCACGCAAATCGAGGCAACTAAAGGTGAGGTTTTCAAGGCCTCGGAAGCACGGAAAAGGAGAGAAATCCGGTGATGACCCTTTGGATCATCACATTCTCCACCTCTAAAACAATCGTTCGTCCTCAAACGGACAAAAGAAAGAAGTACCTGAGTCGGGAAATAGATGAGGATAACGGCTCCGCATATCAGACTCGGACTCCCAGGTCGATGCCTCAGGAGGCTGACCTCTCCACTGGACACGCACTGAAGGAAAACTCTTCGACCTCAACTGTCGAACCTGCCGGTCTAGAATAGCCACCGGCTCCCCCTAATAAGACAGACCCTTGTCCAACTGGACAGTGCTGAAATCTAACACGTGGGCTGGATCGCCGTGATACCTCCGAAGCATGGACACATGGAACACTGGATGCACGCCTGACAAGCTGGGAGGCAAGGCAAGTCTGTAAGCCACCTCTCCCACACGATCGAGAATCTCAAATGGGCCAATGAACCTAGGGCTAAGCTTGCCCTTCTTCCCAAATCTCATCACGCCCTTCATAGGCGACACTCGAAGCAAGACCCGCTCACCAACCATGAAAGCTACATCTCGAACCTTACGATCTGCATAACTCTTTTGCCGCGACTAAGCCGAACGAAGCCTGTCCTGAATGATCTTGACCTTATCCAAGGCCTCCTGAACTAAATCTGTACCCAATAACCGAGCCACTCCCGGCTCAAACCATCCGACTGGAGACCGACATCGCCTACCATACAACGCCTCATATGGAGCCATCTGAATGCTGGACTAGTAGCTGTTGTTGTAGGCGAACTCTGCTAAAGGCAAAAACTGGTCCCACGAGCCTCCAAAATCAATGACACAGGCTCAGAGCATATCCTCCAATATCTAAATAGTCCTCTCGGACTGGCCGTCCGTCTGAGGATGGAACGCTGTGCTCAGTTGAACCTGGGTGCCTAACTCCTGCTGAACTGCCCTCTAGAAGCGCGAGGTGAACTGCGTACCCCGGTCCGAAATGATAGATATCGGCACCCCACGAAGGCGAACAATCTCTCGGATGTAGATCTCAGCTAACCTCTCCGATGAATAAGTGGCTGCAACAGGAATGAAATGCGCTGACTTGGTCAGCCTATTAACAATGACCCAAATAGCATCAAACTTCTTCCGAGTCATCGGAAGTCCGGTAACGAAATCCATGGTAATCCTCTCCCACTTCCACTCGGGAAGCTCAATCCTCTGAAACAAACCACCAGGCCTCTGATGCTCATACTTGACCTGCTGATAGTTCAAACAAATGAGCCACATATGCAACAATATCTTTCTTCATCCTACGCCACCAATAATGCTGCCGCAAGTCCTGATACATCTTCGCGGCGCCCGGATGAATAGAATACCGAGAACTATGGGCCTCCGCTAAGATCAACTTTCGAATCCCATCGACATTGGGCACACAAACTCGCCCCTGCAATCTCAAAACACCATCATCATCTAAGGTCACCTTCGTGGTACCTCCACACTGCATCGTGTCTCTCAGGACACACAAATGGGGGTCATCAAAACTGCCGATCACGGATACGCTCCAATAATGAACAACGAGCGACCGTGTAAGCTAACACTCTGCTAGGCTCAGAAATGTCCAACCTCACAAATCGATTGGCCAGGGCCTGAATATCCAAAGCAAGCGGTCTCTGGCTGACCGGAACATAAGCAAGACTACCCATGCTGGCGGACTTCCTACTCAATGCATCGGCCACCACGTTGGCTCTCCCCGGGTGGTACAAAATAGTAACACATAATCCTTCAGTAGCTCCAACCACCTCCTCTGCCTCAAGTTCAACTCCTTCTGCTTGAACAAGTACTGCAGACTCTTGTGATCAGTGTACACCTCACACATCACACCATATAGGTAATGCCTCCAAATCTTCAAGGCATGAACAATGGCTGCCAACTCTAGATCATGAACCGGATAATTCTTCTCATGGATCTTCAACTGCCTCGAAGCATAAGCAATTACCCTGCCATCCTGCATCAATACCGCACCAAGCCCAATATGGGAAGCATCACAATAAACTCTATAAGGCCCTGAGCCTGTGGGCAAAACCAATATCGGTGCCGTAGTCAGAGCTGACTTGAGCTTCTGAAAGCTCGCCTCGCACTCACTGACCATCTGAACTGGGCACCCTTCTGGGTCAATCTGGTCATCAGGACTGCGATAGATGAAAACCCCTCCACGAACCGTCTGTAGTAGCCTGCCAACCCCAAGAAACTCCGAATCTCTGTAGCTGATGCTGGTCGAGGCCAGTTCTTGACTGCCTCAATCTTCTTCGGGTCCACCTGAATACCCTCTGATGATATAACATGACCCAGAAATGCAACCGAACTCAACCAGAACTCGCACTTCGAGAACTTAGCATATAACTGACTATCCTTAAGAGTCTAAAGAACCACTCTGAGGTGCTGCTCGTGCTCCTCCTGGCTGCGAGAGTACACCAAAATATCATCAATAAAGACTATCATGAACATGTCCAAATATGGCCTGAACACTCGGTTCATCAACTCCATGAATGCTGCTGGGGCATTGGTCAACCCAAACGACATGACCAGGAACTCATAATGCCCGTACCGAGTGCGAAATGCTGTCTTAGGGACATCGGATGCCCTAATCCTCAACTGGTGGTAGCCAGATCTCAAGTCTATCTTTGAAAACACCTTCGCACCCTGAAGCTGGTCAAACAAATCATCAATCCTCGGCAGTGGATACTTGTTCTTAATCGTCACTTTGTTCAATTGCCGGTAATCAATGCACATCCTCATCGAACCATCTTTTTTCTTCACAAATAACACCGGCGCACCCCAAGGAGAAACACTGGGTCTAATGAAACCCGTCTCCAGCAAATCCTGCAACTGATCTTTTAACTCTTTCAACTCTGGCGGGGCCATGCGATACGGCGGAATGGAAATGGGCTGAGTGCCCGGAGCCAGGTCAATACAAAAATCAATATCCCTGTCGGGCGGCATACCCGGCAGGTCTGAAGGGAAAACCTCGGGAAACTCCCGAACAATAGGAACACAATCAATAGAAGGGACCTCTGCGCTGGAATTGCGAACATACGCCAGATAAGCTAAACACCCCTTCTCGACCATGCGTCGAACCTTCACATATGATATAACAATGCGAGTAGCATGACCTAGGGTCCCTCGCCACTCCAATCGGGGCAAATCTGGCAAAGCCAGGGTCACGGTCTTGGCGTGACAATCCAAGATAGCAAGATACGGGGACAACCAATCCATCCCTAATATAACATCGAAATCCACCATGTCTAAGAGCAATNTACTTAACCTGCTGATAGTTCAAACATCGAAGCCACATATGCAACAATATCTTTCTTCATCCTACGCCACCAATAATGCTGCCGCAAGTCCTGATACATCTTCGCGGCACCCGGGTGAATAGAATACCGAGAACTATGGGCCTCTGCTAAGATCAACTCTCGAATCCCATCGACATTGGGCACACAAACTCGCCCCTGTAACCTCAAAACACCATCATCATCTAAGGTCACCTTCGTGGCACCTCCGCGCTGCACCGTGTCTCTCAAGACACACAAATGGGGATAATCAAACTGCCGATCACAAATACGCTCCAATAATGAAGAACGAGCGACCGTACAAGCTAACACTCTTCTAGGCTCAGAAATGTCCAACCTCACAAACCGATTGGCCAGGGCCTGAATATCCAAAGCAAGCGGTCTCTGGCTGACCGGAACATAAGCAAGACTACCCATGCTGGCGGACTTCCTACTCAATGCATCGGCCACCACATTGGCTCTCCCTGGGTGGTACAAAATAGTAACATCATAATCCTTCAATAGCTCCAACCACCTTCACTGCCTCAAGTTCAACTCTTTCTGCTTGAACAAGTATTGTAGACTCTTGTGATCAGTGTACACCTCACACGTCACACCTATAGGTAATGCCTCCAAATCTTCAAAGCATGAACAATGGCTGCCAACTCGAGATCATGAACCAGATAATTCTTCTCATGGATCTTCAACTGCCTCGAAGCATAAGCAATGACTCTGCCATCCTGCATCAATACCGCACCAAGCCCAATACGGGAAGCATCACAATAAACTGTATAAGGTCCTGAGCCTGTGGGCAAAACCAATATCGGTGCCGTAGTCAGAGCTGTCTTGAGCTTTTGAAAGCTCTCCTCACACTCGTCTGACCATCTGAACTGGGCACCCTTCTGGGTCAACCTGGTCATCGGGGCTGCTATGGATGAAAATCCCTCTACGAACCGACGATAGTAACTTGCTAACCCCAAGAAACTCCGAATCTCAGTAGCTGATGCTGGTCGAGGCCAATTCTTGACTGCCTCAATCTTCTTCGGGTCCACCTGAATACCCTCTGCTGATACAACATGACCCAAAAATGCAACCGAACTCAACCAGAACTCGCACTTCGAGAACTTAGCATACAACTGACTATCCTTCAGAGTCTGAAGAACCACTCTGAGGTGCTGCTCGTGCTCCTCCTGGCTGCGGGAGTACACCAGAATGTCATCAATAAAGACCATCACGAACAAATCTAGATAAGGCCTAAACACTCGGTTCATCAACTCCATAAATGCTGCTGGGGCATTGGTCAACCCAAATGACATGACCAAAAACTCATAATGTCCATACCGAGTGCGGAATGCTGTCTTAGGGACATCAGACGCCCTAATCCTCAACTGATGGTAGCTAGATCTCAAGTCTATCTTTGAAAACACCTTTGCACCCTGAAGCTGGTCAAACAAATCATCAATCCTCGGCAGTGGATACTTGTTCTTTATCGTCACCTTGTTCAATTGCCGGTAATCAATGCACATCCTCATCGATCCATCCTTTTTCTTCACAAATAACACTGGCGCACCCCAAGGAGAAACACTAGGCCTGATAAAACCCTTCTCTAGCAAATCTTGCAACTGGTCCTTTAACTCCTTCAACTCTGGCGGGGCCATGCGATACGGCGGAATAGAAATGGGCTGCGTGCCTGGGGCCAGATCAATACAGAAGTCAATATCCCTGTCGGGCGGCATAACCGGCAGGTCTGAAGGGAAAACCTCGGGGAACTCCCGAACAATAGGAACAGAATCAATAGAAGGGACCTCTGTGCTGGAATCACGAACATACACCAGATAAGCTAAATACCCCTTCTCGACCATGCGTCGAGCCTTCACATATGAGATAACACTGCGGGTGGCATGACCTGGGGTCCTTCTCCACTCCAATCGGGGTAAATCTGGCAAAGCCAAGGTCACGGTCTTGGTGTGACAATCCAAGATAGCATGATACGGGGACAACCAATCCATCCCTAATATAACGTCGAAATCCACCATGTCTAAGAGCAATAAATCAACACGGGTTTCAAGACCCTCAAACACTACCACACAAGAACGATGAACTCGGTCGACCACTATAGAATCACCCACCGGTGTAGATACATAAACAGGAATACCCAAAGCATCACTAGGCATAGCCAGGTAGGGTGCAAAATAGGACGACACATATGAATACGTAGACCCAGGGTCAAATAGCACTGAAGCATCCCTATCACAGACCAGAATAGTACCTGTAATAACAGCATCTAACGACTCAGCCTCTGGCCTGGCTGGCAAAGCATAACACTGGGGCTAGGCCCCACCTCTTTGAGTCATGTCTCTGGGACGATCGGCTACTGGCTGACCCCTACCTCTGCCGGTCCGAGCTCCACCTCTACGGTCTCTACCTCCACCTCTATGATCTCTACCCCCGCCTCTAGTTGGCTGGCCAAGCTGTGGATCACCTGGTGCCTGAATCATGGGGCGAGGACCCTGCTGCTGAGAACTACCCGAGGCTCGAGGGCAAAATCTGACAATGTGACTCGGGTCACCACAACCATAACAAGCCCTCGGCTGTTGAGACTGCTGGCCCTGACGACCTGAATGTCATCCCCGGAAACTCTGAAGTGGCGGTGCACTGATGGGCTGCTGATCAGAATAATGCTGCTGAGAGCCACCACCGCCTAGAGTACCATGAGAAACCTGGAGTGCTGACTGAAAGGGTCTCGGTGGATGGCCTCTACCATAAGAATCCCTACCTCCAGACGAGGTACCACTGAACCTACCAGAATGACGAGGCCTCTTATCCGACACCTGAACACCTCCCCGTGCAAGAGCCATCTCCACTCTACGGGCCGCATTGGCCGCCTACTGAAAAGAAATCTCACTACCAGCTCCCATAGCCATCTGGAGACGGATCGGCTGAATCAATCCATCAATAAACCTCTGCACCCTCTCTCGCTCTGTGGGGAGTATAACAATAGCATGGCGTGCCAAATCAATGAACCTAGTCTCATACTGCGTGACTGTCATAGTGCCCTGCTGGAGGCGCTCGAACTGCCTGGGGAGAGCCTCTCGCTGAGTAACTGGGAGAAACTTCTCAAAAAATAACTCCGCAAACTGATCCCATGTCAAAGCTGGAGACCCTGCTGGTCTAGATAGGCAATAATCCCTCCACAAAGTCTTGGCGGATCCTGCAAGCCGGAAGGTGGCAAAATCGACCCCATTGGTCTCCACAATACCCATGGTCCTAAGGATCTCATGGCAGCTGAATAAGAAATCCTGGGGATCCTCTGATGAAGCACCGCTGAATGTGGTGGTGAAGAGCTTGGAGAACCTATCAAGCCTCCACAAAGCATCTGAGGACATAGCCGCTCCATCGCCGGTCTGAGTCACAATACCCGGCTGAATCGCCACAGCTGGCTGAGCCACTGGAACCTGAGTCTGGGGAGCTACCTGCTCCGGAGTACGTGTAGCAGGAGTCTGAACCCCTCCTCCAGCCTGAGAAGTGGTTGGTGCTACTGGAAGCAAACCCGCTTTAGTGACGCTCTCCACAAAGCCTACCAATCTGACCAGAGCGTCCTGAAGAACTGGGGTGGCTATGAACCCCTCTGGGACCTGAGCTGGGCCCACCGGAGCTGCTGGGGCTGGAGCCTCCTCATCATAATCAACATGAGGCTCCACCTCTGGGACTGCTGCTCGGGGCTGAGCTTTGCCCCGGCCTCGGCCTCTGCCCCTCGCAGGAGCTGCTGCTGGGGGCTCGGGCTGCTGCGCGGTAGAAGAGGATGCGCGTGTTCTCGCCATCTGCGAAAGAATAGAGTAGAACGACAATCAGTATTTGAGAAACAGAATCGCACGACAAGAAAGAACAAAAGTGAAATTTTTCCTAACTCCGTAGCCTCTGGGGATAAATACAGACGTCTCCGTACCGATCCCTCAGACTCTACCAAGTTTGTCCGTGAGTAGCGAGACCTATGTAACCTAGAGCTCTGATACCAACTTGTCACGACCCGGATTTCCCACCAACGGGAGTCGTGATGGCGCCTACTGTTGGAGCTAGGCAAGCCAAACATTTAAACATCTTCGGATAACAACACAACAATAATAAAATAACGAGTCTTTAAATAAATGCGGAAGTCTTTTAAAACATAAATAACTGAAAACCCAAAATGCGGAAGTCTAATATTTCACTACCCAAGACTGGAGTCGCTCTCCCCCCTACCCCCCCCCCCCGTTTTGTTTACTTTGCGACATACGGTCTAGATCCCGGGTAGATCCCCCTGCATATTTTACTTTGGGACTCTGGTTGGATTCCATAGATCCCCTTGCACATTGATTAGTTGGATAACGGGACGGGTTATCCCAGAGATCTTCGGATACATAAACATATGAATGGGCTACAGCGGATGGTCATCCAAGAGAGATCCACTGGATAGTTTGAGAAAGGATTTACAGGACGGTATCCTGGGAGATCCCTCATTGTTACCATGTGATATTGAGCTGCATTTTCCGTGTTTGTACTTCGTTCTCTGTGTATTTGTTATTGCCCTCGTTTAACCTGTCCTATTCAGTGACTGATCATTTATGCTGCCTGTCTTTCGTACTGTCTATTCATAGTATATTGCCTAACCTCAGTAGGCCCGAACCTTCCTCGTCACTACCGACCGAGATGTTAGCTTTGGCACTTACTGAGAGCTACCTGCTGTGGTGTACTCATGCCCCTTTCTGCGCATGTTTTTCATGTGCAGAATGCCAGGTTCCCCTCGCACCCGGGCGTATCATCCTCGGGCGGAAGAATCTATCGGAGACTTCGAGGTTACATCTGTCCGCACGTCCGCAGACCAAGGAGCCATCTAAATCTTATTCTAGCCTTTAGCAGATAATCCACCTTTCTTTAACTTTGTTTTAGGACCATTCTGGAAGTTAGAGCAGGTGTACCTCATACTGTTAGCTTGGATGTTCCCGTGAGTTTTCGGGTATTTGGGATTGAATATCTGTAGACTTCCGTGTTATGGGACTTGTATATTGCAGAGTGGCATTCTATACACCCGTATTTTCTTTTAACATGCTCAAGTTTGAATTATATATTTTCCGCAAAAGTTATTTTGTTTTCGATTTTTAGGCGTTACCTAGTTATAGAGGAACTAGGCGACACTTCACGACCATGTTCACGGTGGGTGAACTGGGGTCGTTGGACAAAATTAAAAGGAAGCAGCCAAATAATTTCAATTTAGAGACTCGAAAATTCAATTTGGTCAAAAACCGGCATTTATTGGTGTTGAAACTGAAACCTGCCCAACTTGCGCAATGTTTCATTCTTTATATTAATACTAAATAGTTTATTACCTTCTCCGGTTCTTAAAATAAGTGATGTTTTAGTTGTTTTCACACAGATTAAGAAATTTACTCTTTAACATATATTAGTAATGAAATTTGATCATATTAACATTTACTATTCTCTTCACATAAACACTCCTAACACATATTCAACACTATTTACTCCAAGGGCAAAATGTAGGAAAAAAATAATTAATTGCATTTTCTTAAAATTCTGAAAAAAAATCACTTATTTTAGACCACAAAAACAAGGCCCAAAAAAAACTACTTATGTTGGACCGTGTGGAATATTTATTTTATTAATCAATCATACCTCCTTTACCATTGTATCTTACCTCTTTAAAGGTTAAGTTACAAGTTCGTAATGAGTAATGATTGACAATATATCACTTTCACTATTTACACTCAAGCAGCATAAGTTTAAATTACAACTATAGTAAAGGTCTTTCCTCTTTCTCCAATAGGTCGGCATTGCTCTTATAAATATAATTAAGAGAAAAAGTAAGTAAAAACAAACTATTTCCAGTCTTATCTGTTTATATATACATAAGGGTAGTTGACCCTATGTTCACCTTTACATAATGAGCCGAACATACCACGGATCTTGGGTGTAAAGGTAACTTAATATTTTGCATTAAGTGCATCATTCAGTCTTCTTTTTAGCTGTACTGGGCCAACAGCATAATATTAAACCTGATTCAAAAAAGATTATATTACATAACAAGGAATTTTATATTCCTTATCCATATATGAAACCTTTTTACCCTACATGTTTAAGGTTTGAGTAAATACATTTAGTATACTAAAATTACTATTTACTATACCATTAATTTAAAAAAAGGATATAATCTACAATGGACGGGCCATTTTATATGGAGCATTAATTATTCGGACTTCCCACGTTTTCTCTTTCCTTTCAGGTTCAACCCCCCTACCCCCACCCCATTGTTTTACCTTTACCTTCACTCTCCCACGTTTAGCTATGTTTCTTTCTTTACAGAACAAAAGCTCCCCCACGTTCCTCATTTTTTCTGCATTTTTAAATTCAACACAAATATTGAACTTATCATTCTACAAAATTCGTTTCCATTTTAGTCAAGTTTAAGTTAAACCATCGAAGAACATCAAAAAAATCTCCCAAAAAAATACCTAAAAAATCTACATAGGTGAATATTCCCCTACTTTCGATTGGGGTTTTTAACACCAAAAATCACCCAAAAACAAGTAAAAATCTCACACTGCAATGAACACCCAACTACTCACAGTTTCATCTCCCTAGACAAATCCGTGGCCGAGAAGAGAACGAAAGCATTTGACGATGTCGATTGCTTGGAGGAAGTGCTTACAGCCAGGCGGCAAATAACTCAAAAGAAAGGGGTAAAGAGCTATGTGTAGATGATGAACTTTGTTGACGATGTCCCTAAAATTTCAACAGTTAAAAATCCAAGTTGCTCTCCTGCTTCCTTCAAAGCAAAAAACGAAGAAACAGTCCAAAAAACTCCCAAAAATTAGTTCAAAAAAATATTTTGGTGAAGGTAAACATTTATTATTTTCGTTTTCAGTTTTTTTGTTAGTTGTGTTTGGATGTAAAATCTCTGTTTTAAGTGTTTTGATAAAAATTGTAGATTAAGTTGTCTAATTTTTTG